>NW_015150632.1:346681-460229 GCF_000732505.1 Cyprinodon variegatus | reverse complement strand
AGTGTCTTTGTCATTTTTTGTTTTTTCGACTTCAGCTGAATATTTAACAAGGAGATGTGCTGGCTCAATTTTTTGCACTCACAGGTTTATCAGTTCATTACCTGGTTCACTTATTTCTCTGTTTGCATTTAAAAAATTAAAAAAATATATATATTGCCAGAATACAATCATTAACATGTTAAGTTCTCAACAAATGCTGGATGGAATACTGTAAATTAGCGAAACATTGGGATATGTTTAATCTCAATCAAGCAGATGCTGTAAAACCGTTACCTTCCTTCCTTCCATGATCTGAAATGAGCAGATTGTGCAAGAAATAATGCAATCTGTTGACAACCAAAGACAAATTTCAATGTTTTAACATTTAAAAAAATGGTTTGTTCTGAAGGTTAAATAAATTTTAAACCCCAATGAGTCTGAGAGAAATTGATATCTGAGTTTATCACCTAAATGTTGAATCTTTTTTATTTACCTTGGATTCATAAAATGTTCTTCAGTCTATGTTTTAATGCAATGTGTTTTTTGACACTTTTTTTTTTTTTTTTGGCAAAGACACTTTTAAATGTGAAGTTTACTCAGAGATATGCTTATGCAAACCAACAAGCTGCAACAGTAATGGTGTGAAAACTGGCAACAATATAACGTGTGGAAATTAAATGTTCTCACTGGACTTTATTTTGACATTTTTGAAAAGAACAGCAACGAGACAAGCTGTCACTTTCTTGATATCAAAAACACCAGCCTGTTTACCCCTGGTGCCAATCTGAATGATCTATATTGAAATGTTCTGAACCAAACCCATTGTGTTGTGATCGCTTCAGCATTTCTCACAAAGCCCAGAGGGAGACGGCAGAACAAGGCATTCAAAGTCTCAAAATAGCAACTTGCCAGAGGGAGTTGGAGTGAAAAAGGCTTGCTGAACTACATCGCCATTAAGCTGGACTTTGCTTCACTGTGCTATGAGTCACACCTGGTTGATGTTTCACTCCAGCGTTCAGAAGAGAAGATGCTGTAACGTGTTACCACTTGAGCACCACAACAGAGTCACCTAAAAGTGGCCTGGCTTACAGCCACGGCTGTTTACACATTCTTGATGGATGCTTCTATTTCCCTCCTTTCAGCCATGCAGTCAGCATACACGCACACATTCAGCAAGTGACAATGCCACATCCTCATCAACAAGCGAAAAACCTACACATAAGGGTGTGAAAAATATGTGCTTGCACCCACACAGAAAAAGACATATATGGAAATGAAAATAAAAGCATGATAGAGAATAATGATAAGGCAAGCACTTCATGCAAGACTGCATTTCTATGCCTGTTTCTCCGTATACATGTGCATATGCACCAAAATCAACACTTGCCTCGTTTTTTTATGCCAGTAGCATCAGCTATACACAAAACATTGATGCAGTTCTTGGACAGGAAGCCTTAGAACTATCTATACATTGTTTTGATTGTTGCTTCCAATAAAGATATGGGCAAGTTTAGGTGAATTATTATGTAACAATTCCATCCATTCATCAATTTTTTGTCACGCTTATCCCTGCTGGGGTAATGAGGGGTGCTGGTGCCTATCTCCAACTGTCAATGGGCGAGAGGCAGGGTACATCCTGGACAGGTCACCAGTCTATCGCAGGGCAACACAGAGACAAACAGGACAATAAACCATTCTCACACACACTCACAACTAAGGATAATTTAGAGAAGCCAATTGACCTAACAGTCGTGTTTTTGGACTGTGGGATGAAGCCGGAGTACCCAGAGAGAACCCACGCATGCACAGGGAGAACATGCAAACTCCATGCAGAAAGATCGAGGGTGGAGAATTGAACCCAGACCCTTCTTGCTGCAAGGCAGCAGTGCTACCCACTGTGGCACTGTGTAGCTCTATGTAACAATTAAAGTTTATATAGAAAACACATACTTATAGTTTTTCCTTTGTTAGTATGTATAAAATTAAATACATCACAAGTGACAAAATGTCCAGCATTTTGTTGTTTTTAGCATAAAGTAATTCACTAAGATAGGAGACAACACAAAATTCCTTGTTTGGTCACCTGACCCACAGAGGGAAGCCATGACATCAGTTTAGTGAGGAAGAAGTCATCTTATCTAGCGAGCCAAAATTTATTCACCTTTATGATGGAGTTTTTGTCCTTTAACAAGGACAAGAATCGCAATCAGAGTCTTAGTCATTTTATTAATGGGAAATAGAAGCAGGATTCGGATTGGTTCTGTGGAGGCTGGGTTCGATTCGGAGCATGCTAGTGTGGCCGGAAGGCGTGAAGGCTGGCAGTCAGTGTTGGAGCCCTGCGTGCGGTACTGGTAGTTCTGCATAGCAGGCTGTGCGGTGCTGCTGTACCTGGACAGGAAAGGCGGTCCCTCGGTAACCCAATTACAGCAAGCGGTCCAAGCACTGGGTCCTTTCTGCTGTCCAGGTGGACCCTCTAAAATAGCCTTGGGCGCCCTCGGGCTCTTTGTCATCATCGGCATTCTAGCACCAGTGTCAGGATGTTTCTCATGGAATTTAGCCCAGTCTTTAACACTGGCCTTGCTGCCATGCTGCGACTTAAGTTATAGTAAAGTTTATCTGTACCACTTTGCTCTTTGACCAGTGACTTCCTCTCCACTATGCCCCAGGTTGTGAGAATGGATAAACTGACATCTGCCCTACTGGTACTTAACACTCGGACATAAGCAGGGTTGTGTTCTCAGTCTTACCCTCTTCACTCTTCACATGTGACTGCTCTGCTAGCCACCTGTAGGTTAAACAGTCTAACTAAGTGATGCTCAAGAAAAATGAACACCAGCAAGACCAAGACGGTCATGTAGGTCTACATAAGATTTATATGGACTGAACATTGTAATTTTTGCATACAGGGGAGGTGGTGAAGTGTTTGGAAAGCATTAAGTTATGGGGCCCTCACATTTCTTTTGGCCTCTCCTGGACTGAGAACACCTTTTACTTTGTGAAGAAGGCAGCAGAAAGTCCAGTGTATTAGGGTGACAAAGTAGTATGTAGTAGTAGTGCCTTCTATCAAAACTTGATCCTTTGCTGCACATGTCTATAAAAGGCCACACGGGTCATTACAAGTCCCACTCACCTGCCAATGTACTGTTGCACTTTCATAAAGAGAAAAATTAAGGAACACATATTTATATATATATATATATATATATATATATATATATATATATATATATATATATATATATATATATATATATATATATTTGCATGGCTGCTCAGGAGGTTATACTGTATGAGGGAAGATGAATAAACTGTTTGCTGTTCAGCAACTGGACATAAAACAAGGAGAAAACAGAAAGATTTAGCTAAGGAAGTGCATCGAAAAGTGAAAGTGAAGAGCGGACGCACTGATCCATTTAGAAACACTATAAACGGAGTGAGTCAAACCAATACATCATTTTACTATTTAAAAACCCATAAACCATGCCTTGGAGTTGGATTAAAGGACACATCAGCTTTAAAAAAAAATACTACAGTTATATTCCATTGAAAGCTATTCTTAACCCTAACCCTTTTTTTTTTTTACTGCATAAGGCAAACTTTCAAATCACACAGCTATGTTTTTCGTTTCAGTTTTTGGACAGGGGGTATGAGATAGGGGAGAGACATCCGGCAAAGAGACATGTTGGCATGTTGGATTCGAACCAAGGTAGGCCGGGTCGAGGACTAAGGCCTATGTACATGGGTCATGTGCTCTAACCAGTGCGCCACGAAAGCAGGCCCCATGATGATATCTAATTCTTAATACAAAGGCTGATTATGAAGAAGGCTTTCTAAAAGTTTTAGATGTGTGTTTATCAGCGTATTCTATTCTTGCATTATAACAAATCAGAGATCAGATGCTGATGTTTAACAATAAAACTTGGATTACCCAAATTGCACTAATTCTTTCCAAAATGATAATCTAAGATGAGGTATTTCTAAGCCACTAAGAATTTTCTAAACCAGACCTGTTAATTCATGTCATTGAATTTTTGGTACAATCTTTGTACTCAGATGAACTAGTTTCCTTTTGTAAACTGAAAATCCTGACTTATCTGGATTGCCAGACAGAGAGGTAATAGTATCTTGCTCTGTATGTAGTCCAACGGTGGCAGGCTTTTACCACTAATTAATGCTTTTGGAGAGGTTGCTGTCATTCCCAATAATACACAACCACTAACACTTTATCTTACAACATTTAGCAGTGAGGGACTTTAAAAGCTGATCCTATAGCACAGCTTATCCCAGAACCATCTACAAAATAGCTAAGCACCTGAGAGTGACCCATTATTTATAAATAAGATGGAAAATAATGATCATTTTTGTCAAATGAATGGACAATATATAAAATTAAAACCCAATCAAGATTCTAAATAATTCCTTAACCCAATCCCCTGTCAAAGAATTTATTGTAAAATATAGAAAACATGTTATTACATTTCTGGAAACTTGCTTTAAAACTGGAAATGGAGCTGAGTGGAAAATTGATTGTTGTATTCTTGTTTAATATTCTTGTAAGGCATTGCTTTTTAAAACTGAAATGTTATGTTTTGCTGAGGTGAGGTGAGGACCCACAGCCTTTCTCCTCTATACAAGTTTCACAAAACCAATAACACTGCTACCCTCAACCTCCCCAATACAACAAGGACTATTTCCATCTTAGTTGACCGGATTGTGTGTATTCTACCTCTTAGGTGTACATCAAAAACATTTGCCAAAAGTATCTTGCTGTGGTGCAAGTAAAGTTTTTTTTCTCTTTCTCACAGATAAATATAGCTTAGCTCATGAATTATGAGCTCTCATTTGGCTGCTTCTTATTCCAAAGCTTGTTCTAGTTTAATATCCATCAGAAGATAATTAGCACAGCCTTTTCTACTTGAATAAGCCTCTTTCCAAATCAATTTAAGGTAATATAGCTGGTAATATATGTAAAGACAGCGCACAGAAGCTCCTTAGCTGAACGTAAAGAATAGAACTACAGGGTTAGCATTGAAATGGTTCTTAAATTGTGTCAAATCAATGAGTTAAACTTGTAATAACAATGAGGTGTATTTTTTTGTAGTTCAGCAATGCAGCCAATCATGTGAGTCCCCACGATCCTCACATCACTGGACAACAAAGGTGTAATTTCATGTTGACAGCCAACATAATTGCAAATCTATTGCGTGCAGTGTCACAGCAGTACAATAAGCATTAACCAGTGTAAAATGTAAATAAGGACAGGCAGACATCCCCCTGCTTGTGTTGTGTTTATGAAATGGGAAGCATTAATTCAGCAGACCGTGCAATCATCTCAGTTTTTCATTTTCTCTTCCCACATTTCATTAATGCTTCCAGACTGTCCACAGGGGGAAAGAGCAAAATAAGCAAAAAAAAAAGGAAAAAAGACGCAAACCTTTTAAGATGAGTTTACTGAGGCTGGAGCCATGTTGGAAGTCAGCCATGACCTGACATTTGCATTGGATGTTAGGTATTTAGTCAGAAAATTGCCTTTTTGGGAAGCAAAAAAAAAGGAAATGTGAAACAGAGCGAGAAATCCTCTGATCAGAACTCCTTTTAATCAGTATCAGTCATGGCGTAGGAGTATGGCTCTGATTTTTCTTCTTTTTACACAATTATTTTGGACTTCTCATTTTCAAAACACCTCATTGTCATTGATTAGGTCTGTATAAAACAGCAGCAAGTGCTTTCCCTCCTATCATTTTTGACCACTCACCCATTTGAGAGCAAGTTACCCATAACTATGATAATGACTTTCAGTGAGGATTTTAAGCCTTGATCTTCATGGTTCTGTCAGTAAATGTAGCCTCAAAATTACCTACATGCTCATTTCCACTTTGTTTCAGCAAATTCAAACAGCCTCAGGGTACGTGGATATTAATTCTCATGTTCCATTGTTTAATGCATCAGGCTTTAACCGGTTGCAGATAGTTAACAACTTCACAAGGTTACATTTATGGTATCACCAAAATAATTTTAGGCACTAAGTCTCACGTCGGTTAGAACTCAACCTATAGAGTCCTTTTGTCATGTATAATGAACTCAAGCCTACAGAAACTGAGAGGTCATTTCAAAGTATTCATATTAAATAGAAAAAAGGGAATATTTTTAATATGTAGAACATTCCTATTCAGAGGTCATATGCAATTCATCAAATTACCATAAATACATTTTTCTCTAAATCTTCTGCAGACAATGACTGCCTAAAGGCTTGCATTCATGAACATGGCTTATGACTGCATTTCATCCTTCATGCGGCTTTGTTGTCTCCCTTTGCAGTTTTTTTTTATTATTATTCTCTCTGCTATTAATTTTGTATTCAGAGAGTGAAATGTAGCTTGACTGAATTGACAAATACTTCTGGAATATAGCAGTGTTTCACAAGTCTATTGTAGAAGACTCAATGGGAGCGTTCACTGTAGGAGCGTTTAATGCAGAAACCATGAAGACAGCAACTATATGACAGGAGGATAACGACAACTGAGGGATGACAGGGAACGATTGGAAATGACAGGGGACGACAAAATGATAACAACTAGACTATGGGTTAACTGAAAACTAAAATAACAAATGGGTGTAAATAAACTGTGACTTTTGATAGTAGAGGATCTTCAAAGCAGTGGCTGCTGGTGGAGTTTTCTCCAGGGGGGGCTATAAATTCAAAATAGACATATATCAAAAACCAATCAAATTCAGACCAAGTTATCACACCAGTATATTTATATAAATGCCAACAACAAAAAACGTTATAAAAACAAAACATAATTTCATGTATAGGTTCACTTTTTGTACATAAATCTTGCCCTTCTGAGACTTTGTGAAGGCAAATCTGTGTTTTGCATGGTCCAATATTGTGTCACAAACCTTAAAGAACTATTCACCAGTTTCATAATGGAGAAGCGATTAGTCAGCTTTATACTTTTTTAATATATAAAAACTATTTATTTTCTGAGAAAATGTTTATTTAGAGCAACTATGCACATTAACAAGATACTATACATTATATTATTTTCCATGTGAATCCCAGATTGTTCATTCTTCTTTGCCTTTTCTAAAAAGTGCTTTAAATCAGTCCTACTTGTCTTTATCCATGCTGGGTCAGCTCCTGGCTTTTGAAAAAGGAAGCAGGCAGTCAAGGCAGCAGAATAGAGCGTTAACCTCACTATATGCAGTTAGCCAAGCCTTGTAGCTAAACCAGGTCCTGGAAAAAGGCAGAGTGAACCATCTCCATCTTTCTTTGGACTGCTGATTAATTTTAATGTTCGGCTAATCAGCTCCAAATGAGTTCACCTACAACTACTTCTTCCTCTTTTGTTTAATTACAGTTGGTAGGCAACACACCCCAAAGTTTGTTTTAAGGGATTTCACTCCTGTGACTCGACCTGTCAATCAGCCTGTCAACAGTGATGACAGTTGCCTACTCCTCGGACCACACGAGAGGTGCACCCCAAGCCGTATTATAGTTTTGTATTGCAGAGGAGCTACTGCTCATAAACAAGTTTTAACAAGAGTCATTGGCTCTGTTTCATGGGATGCATCCTCCAAAACCAGATTCGAAGGCAGATTATGTTTAAGCACGGTGCCAAAGTCTGGTCGGATTCTGAGGCTCTTTGTTATGTGGCCTACACATGCGTCCTTCTTTTTGCCTGATTTTAAGGATGCGTCTGATGTATCCTCTCTATCCTCGGTTATCTCAGGATTCATTGCGAGGCCAAGCAAGCAGGCTGCTCTGTGATCAGAGGAAATGGTACTTTGAGCCGAACAGTGCTGAATATTGGAAGTTCAGTTTAATATAATACAAGTATGTGAATAGTTCCGTCTGAAAATTTTTGCAGATATATTTTTCATACATACATTGTTTGTATAAAACAGACGCAATGTAAACAATACAGCTGCGTTCAAATGTATGGGCTGTGTCTTCCAAGGATGCGGCCTACCTGGACTGGATCCTTCTAAGTCCTTGAAAATAAGAAGATGGGAAAATTTGGGGCTTTGGTGTTTTTAACCGTCGTACGCTCTGTCACCTAGCAAACGTGACAGTTGACTCACAATGCAGGAAAAGAATGAATACCGAACATTTCAAAACTGTTTCTTTTTAGTTTTGTTTTTTTTTTATTGTAAAGTGAAAAAAGACTACACTCATGAGAATACAGAGTGGAATAAAGGTGAAAACCACCAGGAGCATAAACAAATAAAAGCAAATGTAATGATTTAAACCTTAGCCTTTTAAATAACATGCTGCTGTCATTTTGTACATCGCTGATGTTGCTGCTATTTTCAAATATCCATTACTGTAAAAATGTCCATAGCTGTATAATGGTTCTTTATTCTCCAGGTGCACAGTTTTATATTGTTAAAACACTTTACATTACAGTATTTTATTGTTAATCTTTTAACTCTTCACTATTATGTTATTCTTATAAATTGTTCTAAGGTCCACATATGTGTGACCTTTTTTTCCTATAAACTTTTTGCTGCTGTAAACACCAGAATTTCCCCATTGTTGGACAATAAAGGGATTTACTACTCTATTTTATAAAATTGGTAAAAAGATATAAGTAAACCTTAACAGTGTATGCATAAAAAAACATATCTGCAAAATCTCTTATATTTAACAACAAAAAATATTTAGTTAAGCAATTTACACAAAATAGCATTTAAAAGATAAAAATAACCTCAGATTTATAGTCCCCACACTGCAGATATATTAGAATCTTCCCTTAAATTACTGCAAAACCATTCACACAGTAAGAGATAAAAAAAATTAGATACATCAAACATTACCTGCCACATATTTGACTCATAAACATTTAAAACAACTATTTTCATAAATTTCAGATGGAACTATTCACATACTTCCATTATAGTATACTGAACTTCCAATATTCACCGTTCGGCAGCAAGTACCTTTTTCCACTGATCACGGAGCAGCTGGCTTGCTTGGACTCGCAATGAATCCTGGGAAAACCAAGGATAGATGGGATACAATGGACCCATCCTTCAAATCAGGCAAAAAGAAGAATGCATTTGTAGGCCGCATAACGTGGAGTCTTGGAAACCCGACCAGACCTCGGCGCTGCGCTAAGACATAATCGCCCTTCGAATCTGGCTTGCGGAGGAAGCATCCCTTGAATTCGAACGCAGCCATAGAACAGATTTTTGAGCCCTAGGGTGGAAATAAGTCACCAATCCGATGAAAATTGAAAACGGCTTTATTCATCATTAAAGATTAAATATTTATCTTGCACATCTAAAAAAATATATATCAATATATTTCTAAATTTTTGAATTGAATTTTCATTCATATATTTTTTGTGTCTCAATCAAGGTCATTGTTTGGGTGGGGCTGCGCCTTAGCACCCTCTATTGGCCAGCCGCCACTGCTTCAAAGTATTATGTTTAAAGTAGGCTATTAAATGAAGTCTGATTACTAATGCAAATGTTTGACATTGCTGGATGTTTTCAGCATTTTTACTTCACTGTTTTCTTACAAGAAATAATAAAGAGGCTTTAAACTTCATAATGACAACATGCCTTTTTTTTCTTTCTTTTAAATGGTCCATTCTTTAATGATGAGAGGTCGAACATGTGATATGTGACTAATGAATGACATCAACCAGCTTCACACAATATCTTTTGTATGTTGTGTGGACCAAATGCAGATTTAAGATACAATTAATAGAAATAGGATGTAATGCAAGCTCTCCAGAAAAATGTAAGGAAGTTTGAAATGAATTATAAGATTATTGGTATCTACCTTATTTAGTCATTAAACTTGAAGAGAAATAAGGACAAGGTTGAGTACAAGAGGATGAAGTGGTTGTTGAAATGACTTAGGATGGGTAGAAATTGAGAAAAGAGGGAGAAATGAGAATCAACTGATAGCCAATTCTCGTTTGTTGTTTTATGGCTGTTATTAAGAAGATCTTCTACTTCGGTGACTTCTTTAACCTTATAGAAGAATCTTTTTCTTTTGTGTTTAACGTACAAGAACATTATTTTCACAATGTTCGACATCATATTCGTTCCTGCCTTCTCTGTGAAGTTTTGTTATTGCAGGCTTAAGGAACTTTTTTTGTTTTGTTTAATTGAGATATTTTCACAGCATAGAAACTATTTCAAAAGGCAGGCAAAATACCAGTGGGCCCTTTAACTTGCTGGCATATGACTAACAAAAGCAGACCCACACATAATTCATCTCTCAAGTAAAATACTGAATCATAATTTAATAATGTGAATGAAGTGATGTTCATTTATAAAAAATAAAAAAAATACTCTTCGTTCTTTTACATTACATTATCAATGTATCTCACCATTAGTCTTAATGTCATGGCTTAGCTAATAGGATTTTCAGAATTTAAGGAAATCAAAAATGTATGCATGCAAAAAATATAAGGTGACTGAGTTTTCATTATTTATTTATTTAAACAGTAAAAAACTTTGGTGGGTTAAAACGCATATAACATTCTCTGGTATATATTTCTAAAATAAAGTATAGGAAAATAACCCTTTCCATCCATCCATCCACTTTTGAAACATAATTTTTTCTGCGCATGAAAATGTACATTTTTCCTTCTAATAATAATGTTTTTGATCTCTTTACCAATCTATCAATTACATTTCCAGCTGGTTAAACTTCCTATTTTTCCATACACCCTGCTGTCTGTCCTCACAATGATGCTTTTTACAAGTTTAATCCTATGAGATCTGTTGTGTGTAGAAACGCCTTGCATGAATTAGAAGTTTTCAGTTTAATAATGAGTATACAAAGAATGAAGGATACTGGAAATGTGTCTGAAAAACGTTCAGCTTTACACATTCAGAAAAATGTCAGGGAATAATTTAGTTGTGTAACATATAAAAGCCACCTTCATAGTTTTTAGTAACACATGACACTATTTCTTCATAATACAGGTAGTGGCAGGTGCAAGGGGTAAGCAAACGAAGTTCACCCAGACATTTCTGAGGGTTTTTGATAAACTTTTGGTCAATAGAGGGCGCCCGTAAGCAGCGCTAAAAAAATCACTGCTGGAATTCAGCCTTTCTGTCGTCTGTTGAAAGGTGCAGCTGCTGAGCCTGACTCCCTCCTTTCTTCTCATCCTCTTCCTACCCCTGTCTCGCTATCCCTCATTCCTTTACTCACTCATTACGGCCGCTCACTGTATAATTTCACACACAAACACGCAGCGCCGCACCGGAACCACAGCTATTACAAGAAAAGTTGAGGAAATCCTCACGCACAGTAGAAAACGCAAAACTGTCCTTTTTTTTTTTCTCTGACTAAAGGAAACCCGCTTTTTTTTTTCTCCTGAAGGAAATGAACTGAAAAGTTTTATCTTTAAAGACAATACGCAAATCTGTGTGATCATTATAATTTAAAAGGTATTTGTATCTATTTATCAGGGAGGTGGTTTGCGCAACAACCACTAAGATGGTCTCGGACGTCTATGTAAATGAATTCATAGCCTATATACAGCTTAGTGTCAGATTCCTGCAGGCTGAGTTGACTGAGCAGCGTGGATGCAGCCGATGGCGACCACACGCATATCTGGGCTTATATTAGTAGGAACCAAGCCGCTGTGCGTCCTGCTGCTGCGGGTGGCTTTCCTGTCTCCATAAACTACGATCCAGATCCTTGGAGTGCGTAAAAGTCTCAGTTTCTTTTGTTTTTGTTGAACATCAACATAAAAAAAATCCCCAATGCCCTAAAATGATACAAATGTTGCGTTGAAGTCATCTTTTGCGTCATTTCGGAAAAAAGAAAATCCTGATGGGGGGGAATTGAACCCGAATATTATTAATATACATGTTTGGTTTAAATCGTCTGACCTGACGACTGTGGTATGTGCGATGCCAGTATAGAGAGAGAGAGGAAAGGAGGGAGAGAGGAAGAGAGAGAGAAAGAGACTGCAATATCATTTGAGAATCCCTCTCACAGTGCTGCAGATAGGGGCTGCCAACACATGCGACGCGTCTGCAGGTGAGAGAGAGAGAGAGAGAGGGAGAGTGGAAGAGTATACGCTGAACATGCAGAATGCCAAGAGGATTTCAACCTAAAAGCTGCGTCGGATATACACTTTTTTTCCACTTTATCTGTTGTTTTTCCTTTTAAACTAAGCCCAGATCTGTGTTGAACAAATATATATATATTTCCCGGTATATGTTGGAGTCGAGGAGACGAGGAGGATTGATCTTGATGAAGAAAATAGGAAGGAAAAGAGAAGGCAGGCACACAATCTGCTGCATATCCTTTTGAGATCAAGCGGAGCTGAGGAGCTCCGCGCGCAACGCTGTAGTGGGATGAGTTCGGACGCTGATCGGGCATCTCATTTAAACGCGTCCCTGGTGTCTTTGGACTAAAACATCAGGGCAGACACAAGAAGAGTTCAGCTCACCCCTTCCTCATTCTTAAAATACAAGAGAAGAGATTCTGCAAAGTGGGTGAAAAAGCGCAAGCGACACGGACTGCGTTGCACTTTGAGTTGATGCTCAGGACTGTTGCACTTGGGCGCATTCGGGAGCGCACGGAGCCAAACCACTGTCTCTGTTTTTAGAATAAATAAATCAGGTAGAATACCCCCCCCCCCATTTTTTTTTTTTTTTTTTTTTTTTTTTTTTTTTTGCACTTGCTGCTTTCGACTGCAGCAAAGACGAGAGGATGAATGCACCCGCATCCTAAAGAAAAAGAAAAGTAAATGACAACAAGATTGCTGTTTTGTATTTAAACTGCATACTACATTTTGGGACTTTTTTTTTTTTCATTTTTTTATTTTTTGCTTGGACATCTCTGCAAGACTGAACAATGAGGACTACTGCAGCAGTGGACTGTTTGTACTATTGCATGCTCATATTGCAGCTTGTGCATCAGCCTGCTGCGAGCAAGCAAGTGCTCCGGTACCGCTTGGCCGAGGAGGGACCCGCCGATGTCAGAGTTGGCAACGTAGCCGGCGACCTGGGCATCGTGGCCGGGTCTGGCGAGGTGACGTTCACCCTCGAGTCCGGGTCGGATTTTTTTAAAATAGATAACATAACAGGTGAGCTCACCACCAATGAGAGGCGGATAGACCGTGAGAAATTACAGCAGTGCCAAATGATATTTGATGAGAACGAATGTTTCATTGATTTTGAGGTGTCTGTAATTGGACCGGCACAGAGTTGGGTCGACCTCTTTGAGGGAAAAGTCATCATATTAGACATAAATGATAACACCCCATCTTTCCCCTCGCCAGTCCTCACACTATCTGTGGAGGAAAACAGACCCATTGGAACCCTTTATCTGCTGCCCACAGCCACAGATAGAGATTTTGGCAGGAATGGAATAGAGAGATATGAGCTTATTCAGGACAATGGAGAGAACTCAAGGCGCTTGGGGTCTTCTGGGGATTCTTACTCTGGGAAAAGAAGATTTGAAGAGGGTGCAAGCAGGAGCAGTGTCTTTGAACTGCAAGTTGCTGACACTACTGATGGAGAGAAGCAGCCCCAACTCATCATTAAAGGGGCCCTTGACAGAGAACAGAGAGACTCTTATGAGCTCACCTTGCGAGTTAGAGATGGAGGAGATCCCCCACGGTCATCTCAGGCCATTCTAAGAGTAATGATCACAGACGTGAATGACAACAGCCCGCGGTTTGAGAAGGGTGTGTATGAAGCTGACCTGCCAGAAAACAGCTCCCCTGGTGCTCCAATTCTTCAGCTTAAAGCTGCTGACGCAGACGTTGGGGTAAACGGTCAAATTGAATATGTGTTTGGGGCAGCCACAGAATCCGTGAGGAGGCTGCTGAGGCTGGATGAGAGCACTGGGTGGCTTAGTGTGTTGCACCGCATTGATCGTGAAGAAGTTAGCCAACTGAGGTTCACAGTAATGGCCCGTGACCGAGGCCAGCCGCCCAAAATGGATAAGGCCACGGTGGTGCTAAACATCAAGGACGAGAATGACAATGTCCCTGCAATTGAAATCCGAAAAATTGGACGTATTTTTCTAAAAGACGGTGTGGCCAATGTAGCTGAAGATGTGGTGGTTGACACGCCCATTGCATTAGTTCAGGTGTCAGATCGAGACCAGGGAGAAAATGGCATAGTAACCTGTACAGTAGTAGGTGATGTGCCATTTCAGCTCAAACCAGCCAGTGAGATGGAAGGAGAACAGAATAAAAAGAAGTATTTTCTGCACACATCTGCACCTCTGGACTATGAGGCCACACAGGAATACAATGTGGTCATAGTGGCTGTGGACTCTGGAAGCCCCAGTCTGACAAGTAATAACTCCCTAATTGTGAAAGTCGGCGATACTAACGACAATCCCCCTATCTTCAGTCAGAATGTAGTTGAGGTTTCTTTCCCTGAAAGCAATGCCCCTGGCGAGAGGGTGACAACAGTAAAAGCTGTTGATGCTGACAGTGGGAAAAATGCTGAAATAGCATATTCCCTCGATTCATCTGTAAATGGGATTTTCTATATCGATGCAGACAGTGGAGACATCAGAGTAAACATCATCTTGGATAGAGAGCAAACAGAGCGTTATGAATTTAAAGTGATAGCTAAAGATAAGGGCATAAACACACTTCAGGGTTCTGCGACTGTGGTTGTGCTTGTGGGGGATAAAAATGACAATGACCCGAAGTTCATGCAGGATGTGTTCACTTTCTATGTAAAAGAAAATCTTGACCCAAACAGTCCAGTGGGTATAGTCACTGTGATTGATGCTGATAAGGGCCAAAATGCAGCGATGGGTCTTTTCATTGAAGAAGAGGAGGAAATCTTTTCTATCGAAAATGAAACTGGGACAATTTTTTCTACCCTCTCCTTTGACCGAGAGCAAAAAACTACATATACTTTCCGTGTCAAAGCTGTGGATGGTGGCGATCCACCCAGATCTGCCACAGCCACAGTCTCACTCTTCGTCATGGATGAAAATGACAACGCACCGACAGTCACTTTTCCGATAAACAGCTCCTACACCCTTCTTCCTCCCTCAAGCAACATCAGGACAGTTGTCAGAACCGTCAAAGCCAATGATATGGACACTGGTGTCAATGCAGACCTGAACTACAGCATCATCGGGGGCAACCCTTTTAAGTTGTTTGAGATTGATGGGGGTACAGGGGTCATCTTGCTGATGGCAAAGCTGGAGCCAAAACACTATGGTCTCCACAGACTTGTAGTCCAGGTGAATGACAGTGGACAGCCTTCACAGAGCACCACCACCCTAGTTCACGTATATGTTAATGAGACACTTTCTAATTCCACAGTAGTGGAGGCACAGGTGGCAAGGAGCCTGAGTACATCACTGAACACCAACATTGCTGGTGACCCCAACTATGATCTCAGCAAACAGCGCTTAAGCATAGTAATTGGGGTCGTCTCTGGCATCATGACTGTCATTCTCATCATTCTTGTTGTTGTTATGGCCCGTTATTGCCACCCCAAAAACAAGAATGGCTATGAGGCAGGGAAAAAGGATCATGAAGACTTTTTTACTCCCCAGCAGCATGACAAGTCCAAAAAGCCCAAAAAAGACAAGAAGAAACAAAAGTCCAAACAGCCTCTCTACAGTAGCATTGTCACCGTAGAGGCCTCAAAACCCAATGGGCAACGATATGATGGCGTTAATGAGAAACTTTCGGACAGTCCTGGCATGGGGCACTATCGTTCTGTCAACGGTGGGCCAGGGAGCCCAGACCTGGCTCGGCACTACAAGTCCAGTTCACCACTTCCAACCGTCCAGCTTCACCCTCAGTCACCAACTGCTGGAAAAAAACACCAGGCAGTTCAGGACCTTCCCCCTGCCAACACCTTTGTTGGCACCGGAGATAACATTTCCCTTGGATCTGACCACTGCTCTGACTACAGCACTCAAACCATCAACAAGTACAACAAACAGGTAAGAAGACACATTTCAGTGTTCCTTTGTTTCCTTTCACCACTTCTAAATGTCTTCTGCCTCTCCCTCTTAGTGTTCTCTCTGCCATAATGCTTTCTGACAGTGCTAGTCTCAGTAGTCATGTTGCCTTTATGCTGCTAATCTGTGTCAAGTTAGTGGTATTGATCTGTTTTGGTTTGGAGTGCCATTCACGTGTAATATTGAAAGGGAAAAAGATCTAAGCAGGTTTTAGATAAGATCTGGTTAGGAATACTGTTAACTCTAGACCCAACATGCCCAACTTTTTTGCTTTCATCACAGCATGTGTCCAAACCACCTTACCCGACAGGGGCGTCACAACTGCTAACCTTGAGAAATGTATGTCTGAGTGTTGTGGAGTTCTCACATAAGGACTTGGTTTGCAGTTATTCTATCCCAAAGAGGAGTGTGGCGGGGGGCAGCAACACCCCCTCCCTTCCTTTGCTATGCCGAGCCCTGACCTGCCCTCTGTGTGTGACAAGGCTTCTTTTTTATCTGGCGAAAATAAGAAAATAGAGGATGGTAGAAATAGCCTGCCACATCTTCAAAGCCTTTTTTATCAGTTCAAGTTAAGTTTGCTTTGTGTACGGCCAACAAGCCAGGAAATAATTTATTTATTAGTTTGTTTATTTTTGCTGTCGGGTCTGGATCACCTCACCGACCTAGCAGTTGAAGCAAACTCTATAGTATATCATGATTTTTCATGTCAAATTCTAGATATCCTTTATCTTTGTTTTGCCTGTATACCAACTGTCTACTTTCCTGCCAGTGGTATATCCTACCTCATGCTCTAATCTTATTTTCTTCACTTTTAATCTATCCGGCAACTTAAAAAAATTTCTGTTTGCATGGCATTTGGGGTGGCATTTATATACCAGCAAAATTGAGCCGATGTAGACACAGTGTTTTCACATTCTTTTGCCAATATTTCTCGGTTTGTTCACAAACGGGTAGATAAAGATAAAGGTAAAACAGGATGAAACAAGTTGATTTTCATTTCTTGGGAGAAAGAACAATATCCTTGTATACTACGCACTAATGAATTATTGATCTATTTCTTTTTCCCGGTTTTAGTGCTAGTCTTTTAGAATTCAGGAGTATTATTTGCTTGCTTGCCCTTTTTATTCTCTTCTTTTTCACTGCTTGGTTCAATTTCTTTGACTTTCCTCGTCAAACACTACCCAAAAAGAATCTTTGCATACCGATGTCCATTCTTTCTTCCCCTTTTTCTACACATTTGCTGTTTTCTCCTCATCACACCTTATAATTGAACCTCTTGCGTTGCTCCCAGTCGTGTCTTTTTTAATCTTCACTGTGTCTCTCTTTAACTCTTCTTCCCTCCATTCTTTCTTACACTACCTCTTTTAAATCGTTTCATTCCCCTTTTACGGCCCTCCTTTCTATTCCCCCTCCCGCCCCTGTCTGTTACAGCCTCTAATATGCTGTATTCACTGAACTGCTTCCCAGAGTGTGAGGAGTGCTGTTGCTTTCGGATGTCTCTTGCATAATTAAAAGGGCACTCTATTTGCTGCTGCGGCAGCAGCATGTATTGTGTGTCACTATGCCCTGCGTGTATATTTATTTATTTGTTCTCAACATTACAGTAGCAGGGAATCTTTATGGACTATGGATTTGTGTGAATACGTCTGAAGTCAATTTGTAACAACCAAATACATAAAGCTTGTTATAATCTGTGTTGACATATAATTTCTCTTTACAATGTTGTGCTGCCGGTCTGGTTTTAACTGTTTAATAGTAAGTCAGATATTCAAAAATAATAGTGTTTTTTGATTCATTATTCTGGGGTAAATGTGGCACAGTTTAATGGTGGCAAATTGGAGCTAATTGAAAAGAAGGTCTTTGCTCATGTGGTCCAATTATGGCATTTAAAAAGGTTCTGTTTTTAAAAGATCAAGAAGTGAAGTGGTCAGGCTTTTGATTTTAGGGACAGTGCTTCTAAAAATGTCCTGTTGTCTGGGAAGGTCCACTTTATTGACATAAAGCATGAATAACAGCCTAGTCTGCCCCCCCCCCCCCCCCTTTTTATTTTTATTTTTTTTAGCAAAATAAGAACTGGTGATTGCATATTTTGTGATGAATATAGATTAATAAAATTTTGTTTTGAATAAGCATTAAACATAATGATGCATCTGACTAAGAATTGTAACATTCTCATAGGGGGAAAGCCTTTAGTTAAATATCAAAAGCCCCAATACTTTAGTGAGAACAATGGGTTGCACTTTTTTGGTTTTCGTTTTTTACTGCATCTGTTATTAGTATTATTTATATAAAACAACCCCAACTAATTTTGTCGTTAATTTTTCCAGTCAATCGATTAACGGAAGCAAATTTTTGGGTTGGGTAATAGATAGAAATAAAGGGAAGGGGAAACTCTGTGCTTTAAATGAAATACTTTAATTAATAGGAACTGCACATTATAAAACTTGCTGGGTTCTGTGCCTTAGCCTCTTTCTAAATAATTATAAAAACATAAAATGTTTGCTAATGATCCATATTTGAATAATTTAGATATAGAAGGCTGGTGTTTCAGAGTATTCTTTGTGTACGAGGGAAAATATAGAGATAGGTATATGAAAGACAGCCCTGTTAGTGGTGAGGAGAATACACCCCACTGTTGCACCTGGGACTCGATGTTTGGGTGGAAAAGATAGAGAGGACAGGGAGGGACCGGAGATAGAAAATAGGCCTGAAACACTGACCGCAATCTCAGAGGTATCGGGTTCTGTCTTTTTTTCCCTCCCTCGCCCACCTAATCTTACAGTAACTAAAGAGGCAACCTGCTCAGCAGGTAACCAGGCAACTGAGGAAGTTTATCAGTAAGGTGAACCTTTCTTTTAAACCAGCCAGACATTTAAACAGTCATTAAGCCCAGCTAAATGTGAGGACGATAGCGGAGCATCTCCTGGCAGCTGATGAGCGTCCTAAAAGGCCCATCATATCTTTTAACCTTTCATTTTTGTAAAACTCTATTGATTGCACTCTATGTTCCCTTTAAATTTTTAAAGTTTGTATACCCAACATCACCGTAATTCCATCTCTTTCTTGCCTGCCTGCGTTTCAACTTGCTGCATTAGAAGCTTGATGAGGAGTGTTTTCTCTTAACGGAGCACTTAAGTTTATTACCTTTGGCAGTAGCTATTTTTTGGCTAGTGCCAGGAAATAATGCAGTCCAAAAGCAATGCAAAGATAAATTAAATCACTTGGCCATTGAATTAGCAAAGTCCATCAGATTTTGTTTTATCATTGCACCTCAAAGAATTGTTTGTGTCCAGGTGGATTACTTTTAATCAGTGGCGAGCCAAAGCAGCTTGTACTCCTTGATTCCTGCAGTGAAGCCCCTTGGGGCAAACAAAGCTGCCTTCCTCAGACTTAAGCGTGCATTTCTTGCCTGCGGTTCGAGTCACCTAGCACAACTTGACTTGGACAGCACTCACCCCCAAGCCGCCCATTCTCCTTTTCTTTCTCCAGCCAGCTGTTACTTCATCACTGCTTTTGTCGCTCTCTGGCTTAAAATCAACTCATTTGCAAAAAGGGCAAACCTTATCCCCCCTGAATCCTCTTGTACAGGGCAAATAATATCAGCATGCAAATTGAGGTTACTTGGGTGGCATCTGTAGCCAAAACATAGGATGTGATTGCCCTTGAGGTTGCAGGCAGAGCAGGAAACCAATATGGAAATCTAATGCTTTGCCTATGGCTTCATTTGTTTCAACCTGAGAAATGTAGCTGCCTAAACACCTTAGAAAGAAAGCAACAAAGAGACCCAGCTTGTCTTCGACCATTTCCCCTTTTTATTTGATAGATAAAGGGGAAGTTTTTGCTACTTTCTTTCAGCCAGCTAAGTGTCAGCAGGCAGCAAAAAGTGGGTGAGGAAGAGCAAAGTGTAAGTCTGTGATTTGTGGATCTCTGGTACCACCTCAGATGGATCTTAGAGCTCATTGCAGACTTTGAACAGAACATCCTGAGGGTCAAATATTATTTAAATTACTACAGTTTAATTACTAAATGTCTGTACCACTCATCTATTTATGTTTTAATTTATATTAATACTGTAAATCCCAGCTGCTTTCCAGAGAGTTTTTCCTTTTAGTTTTTGTTTTAGGTAAGGGTCAAGGTTTTGTTGATATAATCTTTATTACATACAACTGGAAAAAACATTTTTTTTTTTTAGTTTTTTTACGGAAACCCCTTAAAAACCTCAATATTACTTAAAAGCACTAATCAGCCTAAAGATGGACTTGATCTAGGATTTATAGCATTCAATTCAATTTAGTTTATTTAGGTTTTTGTTTATATGCATAACTGTGCAAAATTGCTTGAGTGTGCAAACTTCTAAAGAGTGAAACAAGGAAGGCTTTATCTTTGATTTCAGAGTCTTTGTTAGTGTTGTGGTCGCTAAAAAAGTTAACCACATACGCAACAAGATGATCATAACAAGAAACACACTTTTCTTTATCCAGCAGCATTATTAAAATTCAGGACAGAGCTCTAAATGTGGAAAAAAGAGCCCTCTGGAAATCTCGCATTTAGTAAAAGAAAATAAGCAGTGTGCAGTAAGCTGATTTGTTTATTGCCACATTATTATTAGTGCTTGTCCTTGCTGCTGCTGCTGCTGACTGTGGCTAACATTATTGTTTTGGATCTATTAGGACCCTAATTCAATCTGTGGCTGCTCAAGCTTTTTTGTTGTTTATGTTCCGAATGGGAAAATAGAAGGAGTAAGGGAGCACAGTAATACTCATGAAATTGCAGCAGGCAGCGTTTTTCTCGTATAATTTTGTTTGGTGATTTGAATGCATTTGCTCCGAGGCAATTACTAATCTATGGATTAGACATACCTGATACGCAAGCAGAAATTGTGAGGACTGAGCAGTGGGGGTAAAAATGCAGGGTGTTTCTATAGCTGCTGCTGGAGTGTCTGGGATATTAATGTGCATATTTTTGAAACACAGCTTTTTTCTTTATTTTTTCACCTATTAGATAACGCATGAAAATTGTTAAGTCTCCCTTTTTTTCCTTTGTTAACTCCCTCCTCACCATACAGGGATGCCAGTGAGTTAGGCCGTCTTCACATGCAAATAAATACAAACAACTGAAGAATCAGAGGAAGCTTCAACCCTTATCTTGAAAATGTAGAGAAAGGCAGATTGAAGAGAAGTAGCAAGCAAAGGGGCTGCAAAGAAAGCATAAAGGACAAGAATTGTAAGCCGCGTACCACCACGATTGCTCTCCATGCCACTGATTACAAGTGGCAGTGTCGAGGATGCCACCTTCTTTTCACCGCTTCTTTCAATTTAATGTCATCCAAAGTGGAATTTCATTTCATACTCAGCAGAGATCACATTAGATAGGGTTCGCCAAGGATAAAGCCGATTCATATATTTGCAGATTTGCCTTTCCTGAGGCACCATCAATCACCGCTTGCTCACTTGTATTGCGGGACTTGTTTGTCACGGCGATTGTTTGGAGGCGTTTGTACAGTAAATTGACTTTTACAAGGCTCCTAAGGTTTATGATGCTCCATGCTAGCCTTGTTCTTTTCTCCGTTGCTGTCCTCTCATATCTACTCCAGGAGCCAGATTCAACTAAATGAGAACATCACTTAGCTCCGCTGCTGCACAACCCCGGGGACTAGTTCTCTGATGAGGAGCGGATTCGCAACATGGATCTAATGTAAGGCTTGTTGTTTGGTAGGACTAATAGGCAAAATAATGGTGCTGCATTCACAGTGACATTGTGGCTCATCAAAAAGGGTAAGAGTTGTCATAAAAGTCAGGCAAAACATTTGATCGATTGATTCACTTTTATTTTTAGTTGAGAATCGCAGCTTTTTTTTTAGATTCTATTCTGAGGAAAATGGTGTTGTATTGCCATTAGTTAACTTTTAGCCATTCAGAAAAGAAAAAAAAAACAACAACATCCTTAATATGCACTGACACCTTATCTGGTAAAGGTGATTAAAATCTATTATTTTATTGCAGGAGAATTTTATTTGTATATTTGGAAAAACTGTTATTTTCCAAAATACTGAATGGATTCTGAAGTGAATGTTAACCAGTTAAATCTCTTAATATGGAAACCTATGGGTATGTGTTTTGTCTTTCCTTTAATTGAAAAATGGCCTGGACCTTATGTTATATTCATCTGAGAGTACGTTTTATGGCACATTTATTGGCACCTTCTTAAAACTTTAAAACTGGCAGAAGAAATGAAAAAGATTTTAGCTAGTTCTATATTTATAGCGACAGAATAATAATCTTTGAGAAAAAGAAAAGTATAACCCTTACATTATACTGTATACACGGACGAAAAAATGTTGTATTATAAACAGTTTGTTCTTAACGAAATCAGAAATGGTTTAGATTTAATCTTTTTATCACTGAAATAATGACAGCTGAAGCACTGTATTTTATACCAACGTGCTTTTAAATTTTAAATTCATATTTTTCTGTTATGGAAATATGACTTCGAACAGAGGCCTAATTTTTTACACCCGTTTTCATAATGGGACAGGCAAGAAAACAAGAAAACACTTTCTTGTGATTAGAGAGATCTGTGTTGATTTTCAGCTGTCTACAAAAAATAGCTACAAGGCAGGGAAAGTCAAGTTTATTTATACAACACAATTCCCTACAAAGACAATTCAAAGGGCTTTACATGAATTAAACAATAAAATAGAGGAAAAATAAAAGCATGATAAAAGCAAGCAGGCAAAAGATAAAAACATGATAAAAGCAGGTAATGAAGCAAATAAAACAGCTGGACCACAAGCTTAAACTAATGATACTTCATTTAACAGTTTTATCTCAACATTTAAAAGCAGTTCTAAAAAAATACTTTGACTTAAGAGAACTAAGGATTTTAGCAATTTTTCAGCTGCAGTACCTGTCTAAACCTGCCCAGTTGGACAGTTAAACACCTGCAATTGTCATAACTATGATGAGTACCTCTAGTTCAGAGATAGGTCGACATATGCCCTTTTTTTTCTTGTTTGTTATTGGCCAGTACGTGCATGTATTTATTGTTACATTAAGAACCTGTGCCTTGGGATCACAAGAGGTGAATACATTATGACACCCTATATTTGCTATATATTGTTAATGTTTGCTTATAAAGAAACTTGTTTAACATATTATGTCATTGTTTCATTTAAAATCCCATAAATAACGGAAAAGATAGCAAAATCAGCCTATAAAAATCTGCAGCAAATATCAGGAATTGGCTAGAATTATGTCAAAATAATAGATATCAGCATTGGTTTTAAAATACCTGCCCTGGTCAATATTTTCTATAGTTATTGAACCACTGCGTCAAATGACATGGTTTGTAATAATGGTAAAAAACATCTCGAAAATGCATTGTTAGAGACGTAAAGAAATAGTTTTCAATGCATCATTCTGCGTCTACACTATTGCAATGAAAGATAAATGACTTTTTTAAGGCTTTCCACATCTTTACCAGGGGTGACGATAAATGTGGAGGGGCGCACTGTATGTCTAGGTTGAAATTCAGCATGAGTGACAGTCGTTCTCTCTCACTCCCAAGTGAAAGAGTCTGTACTGATGAATCGGATATATCACTTTCTGTCAGCATGACTCTTCCAGGTGTCACAGTGTCAAGGGAGCTGCCAGCAGGGTCTGTGGCCCCCCGTTAAACAGCGGCGATTTAAACCTCCCCCTCCTTTTTCACCATCCGCTATATAGCCACACGTGGCCTTCATGAATAAAACGAACACGAGCCATCGGCCAGATGTACTGATCCATAATTTCTCCCTAAGCGCTAACATTAAAATTCCACCATTCATAGAGCTCCTTAGTGCAATGTGTATTTTCTTCTTTTATCAGAGTATTCTGGCAAAAAACAAAATAAAAAAAAAGACAACTACATAAAAACACTTTTAATGTGGGGAAGTAAGTGATACACTCAACTGTTATTGGTTTATTTGTATTTTGTGTTGCATTTTTTTAGATTTGACAGCTAAAAGGCCCTGAAGAAAATACGCAATCGAGGATTTCTACAACCTATTTAAAAAACATTCAATGTTTTTCAGAAGAACTCTGATATGATTCAGAAGTGATTCAGAAGCAAAATGATTTAAGCCAGAATTCATGCTAACATTACTTATAACCTTTCAACATCATCAAAGAAACTGTAAAAAAAAAATACAAAACTAGAGATTTCGACTTTTGCTTTTAAACATAGAACTGTTCTTCTGTACCTGCACAAACCTATTTATGTTTACCAAACTTACCTTGAGCAATAGTTTTTCTTTAAAGGAATGAAACTTATACAGTTTGATATCAATAAGAAAGTATACTGAGGTTTTAAGAGGCTACAGTTTCAGAAGCTTAAATGACTGGGGTTTTTATTGCATATGAACAGTATTTAACAGGACATAGCATTAAGTAGGCTGTGGTGGACAGTTAGGTTGCTGAATGAAGGGTTGCTGCATGTTCGGGTACCCTGTCTCTTCATATAAAAAACCTTCCCCTTCCCTACCTATTGCTACATTTTGATTGATAAAAAAGGCTGGTAAACATATACTGCTCACAATATGAGTGTTAGATATATATCTTTTGGTATAATTGTTTTTGTCTATTCATTTTGTTTTAAAGCAACATACATTGTTATCAATTATATTGATATAATCAAATTAACATAGTGAATTATTTTGGCAGCATTTAAAAATATATATAAATATATAGTTGGGCTAACATTCTGGAACTGTTTTGTTTTTTATGGAAAACCTATTAACCTTTATTTTATTATAAATTAAGAAAAGGTAAACGTATTCAAAGGAGGAATTAACTGCACATATTCAATCGCCATAGAAATAAGGACCTGTTCTCTTTCTCTCTCTTCACTTTACCCCTTTCCTGACTTTTTGCTCCTTTGTACCGAGAATCCGCTAAAATATTAAGATGAACGAACTCCCCTGACTAAATTAGATAAAGTATGAATAGCCCGTAATAAATAATGCATCCCAAGGTTTTTCCTTTTTCACCCAAAGCATATGGCTTTTTATTAACAGACTGCGATCATACGTATTTGCTAAGCAGCAGAAGATAATGGGAACAACTTGACTCAGAAATAGGAGGTGAAAAGGACAGCTTGGCTGCTTCTGTTAGACCTGTTGTTGGTATTTTCCCCCACAATGAGGTTTAATGTGTAGGAAACAGGAGGCAGAGCTCTGACTGACTATCCATCAAAGCCTGGAGGGACATGTGTGAAAGTTTACGTGTGTTTTTCCCACCGGTTGCGCTAACTGTGTGGATAGGTAGGGGTGATGAAACATGTGGGTGTGTGCAGTTGGAGTTTGTGTGGTTTTTGCCTAAATCGGTAAAAGTTTTTTTTTTTATGGGGGGGGGGTCTACAGTTCAGCCTCTCCATCATGAATCTCGCCATGCACACGAGAGTAGCGACATGCCTGAGAGGGTTTCAATATCCTGTGAGCGTGTGTTTGTGTTTACTCAAGGATTCCAGTTCATTATATTTGTCTGTGTGTCTGGTTATTACATATCCTCTTCTACACACATGCGTGCTGAGGCGGATACAGCCAGAGGGCCTTGAGGCTCCACTTTGCTTTCACATGCTCAAGAAACTTCAAACAAACTCAAGAAGTTTCACACTAGATTTCCGAGTTTGAAAGACTTTGCCGTTAGACTCTGCTGTACACCGTCTTCAGTAATATTGTGGATGTGTGCAGAGGTGTTCATTAGCAAGGAAGCAGGCAAAGGGGCAGCAGAAGCCCCTGTATCGATGAGGCCTTACCTGGCAGAGAGCAGGCTATTAGCCAGACCCGATAAATCTTGTCAGAGCCTGGAAGAATCTTCCTGCCAGCTGAAGAATGAAGGTCACAGGGCAGCTGGAGTTACGACAGACCTCACAAGGTAGCTGTCATCAAACCATATGAAATATGGAGTCCAGCTGGCTTTTTTTGAAAATACTAATTTTCCATTTTGCCCCTTATATGTTAACTACTGCTGACAAGAATGTGCTGAAAAGTTATAAATTCATGTCAGGTCATTGATTTATACAAATTATTTGCATTATTAATATGTATTTATATCTACCCAATGGTTCCCTTCTTAACCAATCTAAGAGCGTGAGTAAATGACATCCCTACTTAAACCTTTCTGTTGGAAAACAGTTCTCTTCTTTGCAAAGTAATAGATCTATTCTGTTTTAAGAACTAGTTTACCTGTCTTAAAAACAAGTATCTGCACATATTGTGGAGTACTTTTATGATTTTGTGGAATTATTGTTGTAAAACCAAATCCTAAACCATCCTCGGTCACATTAAAGAATGATTTTATTGTGATATTTTTTTGTTAGTCTTTTCGGCTTCTGCTGTGATACATACCTCCAGTCAAAAGTATATCGACAGTATTTAGCATAATATTACATTCAAACCCTGATTTCAGAAGTTGACTAGAAAAAAGAAAAAGGAACTGAAAAACACAAGTGGACTGAGAGCAATCTTTACTGGACACTTTTAGCAGTTGGACAAGAAGAAATTGAGGTTTTGATTGCTTGGTCTCTTACATCGTTGTATGAATGGCTTCACTTTGTGCAGCCATTAAAGCAATCAATACAGTTTGGTTTTGATATAAACTTTTCTTTTTTGTCAGTGGATGCTCTGCAAACATGTGAACATGCATTTTCTTATAGTTTTAACATACTAGAAAAAATGCTTATAAGTTGTGTAGGTTCACCTGTTGGGCTTTTGTTAAGATTTCTATTCAACAGCTATTTGAAGATATAAAACTTAACACTGCAAGGTTTAACACATGCCACATGTCTTCTTCTGGCATTATACCATTTCTACGTCATTGTCACACATAGACCTGACAAAGTTGCTTCTGGATTTTTTTTTTGTGTATGTGTGTGGATTAGGAAATTTGTAGAAATGTTACAATGTAAAACTTTTAAGTAGAAAAATGCACATTTTCAGAAAATATCTATCTTGACGAGGCATCAACGTCATGCCTGGACCTACAGTAACAGTCTTCTATAAACTCACCTGTGTGGGTTGATCAGCAAAACTGACTCCAGCCAGGGAGCCCACATCCTCTATAACATTACATTAAAATATTGATATAAAAAGACAGTTTAATGACGATGTGGTGTGCATTAAAGATAATTGCATATATGGATCAAATCTCAAAGAGTAGTAGAAATTATTTACCAGCCAGTTAAAGGAAAGCACAGATTTTTTGCTGAAGATACAAACATGATCAAGAAATATCAGGACTAAATAAATGTTTTTTATGATTAAGGAAGAAAAATATATTACATACTGGTATCGGTATCTTCTGTTCTCAGAAATATGTTGCTGTTTTTAGCAGGAAAGATACATCGTCTTTGGTTTCTTGATATTTTCTGACACACCTTTGATTAACTGTATAGTCTGGTCTTATGTGCTCCTGCTCAGATAAACAGTGCTGTTTATAGTCTGCTACCAGAATGAATTGCGCACTCCCATCGGCCAGGACACTTGAAACTGCAATATGAAGTGGCCGTGACTATAATGCTGACTTAGGTCAGACAGATTCTGCTGCAAATTCAGGCGCTCAAGACATTTGATACGGTTTCATGTGTTGATCTGCAGTGCTTTGCCCTATAGCCTATTTATTATTCAACTTAGGTTTCAGCTCTTACTTTTTTTTCTCCTCACATGAGCCCAGGAGATGGAGTCGTTCTGGTTATTTCTCCATCTCACCCCAAGAACCGCCGTGTTCATTGTAACAGCTACAAACAGTCAATCAAACTGGCCACTGGTGAAGAACAGGCTCCCCTTATTTGATTTGGGAATAAGCAGGCAAGCTTGGGTGCTTGAATAATAACGTGTTCAGATATTTGCCATTGCTTGTTTTGCTCAGGTTATGGATGAAGAAAAAACTTGAGTTTGTAATCAAGGCTAAAAAACAGGTATTCGACACAGTTCATTTACTCCAACTTGTTCCAATGCAACACTTGGGACACAATAGCATTGTAAATTATAGAGTGGATTCAGTCGTGAGAAGTGCCTTTCGGGGGCAAGGTAGGGTGGAAGCTGAGCCACAGAGACGGAGGGAGAAATAGGGAATGTTGTTACGTTTGCAGCCACTTGGTTCCAACTTGATGAGGTCTGGGATTGGGGGAGAGGCAGGGGTATCAATCAAAATGACACGTCTGGGGGCGGTAAAAATGATTAGAATAATAGTAAACAAAGCTGCTTAAACATGAACAGGGTTCTTATTTCATTTTTTTTCACCTCAACTTTCTTTCCAACTCGGGTTTTGCTAGACGCGCTTCAATTAGTGTCAGATTCATCACCTTTAATCTGTCTGAAATGATACATTAATAACAGTCTTTAGTGTATGGGCTGGCAACATAAGTGCATAAAGGAAGGCTGTGATGAAGTGAATAGTTCCTATGAACTGGTGACGTGAACATGACAGTTTGCCAAGTGCCTGGCTGGACGACATTTACGAGTGCTTTCGTTGAGGCAGGGAGGGAATCCCCCCTGCGAGACGGAGGGGCACAGACAGCTACTTTTCTGTTTAATCACCATCAGAATTCTGCACCGAATGTTTGAGCAGCACAGATTACTTTCCCCCTGTGAAACCAATTGCAGGCGATCGTTTGATGTCTAAGCAAATGTGTTTAACATGCATATAACCGCCCTTGCCTCCTTTGCCTTCCTCTGCACGTTTGAAACATTTACGTCTGAGGGAGTGTGCGTGCGTTTGAGCGCCTTACTGTTTTTGAATTGCTTTGAATGAGCTCCTCGCTGCTGTGGCAGCCTCTTCTCCCTGTAAATGATAGGCCCAACATGACAATTGTGGGACCTTATAATTTATGTTGAAAATGTCACTGCTCACTGTACAAAAAAATGGGATTTCTGGTTAAAGGTAGAGATTTTCTAGGTTTTCAGTTGTTGTTTTTTACCCTTTATGTTAGTCATGTTTGCTACAACAAGATACCCATCATTTGTATTGCGTTCTCAAGAAAGGAAGAAAAAAAAAAGAAATTAGATTAGAATTTCATTATCTGGTAATGTAAAATGTAGAAATGACATTGTTGGACCTTACTGACCTAAAGCAGGAAAGGACTAGTCTGACTTATTGCCAGACAGTTTTCCTTGATGTGCTGTACCTAAGTGTCTTGTTTTAGCCATAAGCAACTTTTTTGTAGCCATTTCTTAATCTAAGAGCAACACCTCTACCTCAGTAGAATACCATGTTCTGTCTTCTTTCATATTTGTAAAGTGGGCGAAGAAAAATAGGACTCTTTACACAAGGGAAACAGGAAAGTTCTTTGACACTGACAAATGTGTCTGTTTTTTTAATAGGTTTATACCATAGAGGTCTGGCTACATTTCTTTTATGGCATTTGTTTGGGTTGCCAACAACTAATGAACAGGCTGGAAAAGACAGAAGTGAGAATTTTTATGCCTTGGCTATAAAATATAAACTCATTATATATCTTTTCCAGTATTGCCAACAACCATGGATGATGCTGTACCTTTATTACTCTCTCCCAACCTAATCCATGGCCATAAGCCCATAGTTCTATTTAAATCAGGTTCTTTTCGCTCTGTCTTACTTGTACCCTGTCATTTGAATACTTCACTGCCAAACTAAGCTCAAGTGTGAGATCCTCCCTAGAAAAAAAAAAAGTTACCATTCCCTAAAAGTGTAATGGCCCAGAGTTGGATAAGGCGCATAAACGCTGTGTTCTGCTAAACTGTTTTGATAAAGCCATCTGGGCAAACCAGGGAACATTTCAAAGATGAAGGTCCCTGAACACTAAATTGGCAGCAGTTAGCTTTAACGCTGCAGGCTCATCTCTTTGCTGTGTCACGGCTCTTTGGGGAGTCGCTGCCCCCCCTTACTTTGAGTCCCTGATTCATGAGATCAAATTAGAAAGTGAGCAGAGATCAGTAGATGTACTATGCTGCGCTCTTTCTCTCAAGGCCATGATTTTTTTTTGGAAATACCTCAATTGCTCTTGATGTACTTCTCCTACCATACCTGTTTTGGGAAATGTTTGAAATATTCAGAATCGTATCTATGAAAAAAAACAAAAAACTTCTAATGAGAAATGAGCATCAAACTGCTATTACTTTAAAGCTCTATACCAAATTTCAAACCATTTTTTAGAAAAGACTTTCACTCTTTGGAAGAAACAAAAAAACCCCAGATGAAAATTGTCATTATTTGATACCCCTCAGTCAAAGCTGGGGTTTTAATTCAACCTAAAGTGTCAAGCAGCTGTTTAAGAACGGCATATCTAAGGGGGAAATGATGGCTGAATTTAAATAAATACAAATTAATTCTGACGAATTAATGGAAGCAGTGTTGAGAGGTCAAAACGGAAGAAACCCATGAATACAAGTAGGAATTGTCTGAGGAGTGAAAAGAATGCCCAAGTGTGATGGGCTGGAAAAAAACAAAAAAACAAAAAGCATTTCCTTACTTTCGGAGCTCTAGAGGTAACTGCAGTAATACTTTTCAATAACAGCTTAATCTTATGAGTCAGAGGGATGTTGCATGGCTAGTCTAAATCCTAAGGGCTATTCAGGGTTGACAGTTAAAAAGTCTTCCTGTGAGTTTTAATAAGTTTGATTTTAGACAGTCATTTTTAAGGTAGCTTAATTATAGGACCTTTAGATAACATTATAAACCCTTTCCATGTTCACCTGATATTCCCTTTAGCAGCATCTTTGTTTGATTGTTACAGACAGAAGGATTTAAAACCTAGAACAACTGTATAAATACTCCTTTCTGATTTACAAATGTATTTAATCTGTTAGTGATTTAAGAACTGAAATAATAAAGACGCCGGAAATGTTTTCAGGTTGTAATGTGACAAAAAATAAACTTACTTGTCATCATGAAAGCACAAATCAATTTAAAAATACATGTTTTCATTTCTGAAATTCAAATGTCGTTCTTTACAGGTCTTTTAGACCTATATTTGTTTTTCTTTTGTTTTAATTTAAGAAATGTCAAAATCAGACTATACACTTTAAATTAGGATAATGAGGATTGAAAAGATTAATTAAGTAATGTAAGACTAGGTAATTACAATTTTTTTGATTATATATTTGTAGACAGTTAAGATAATTAAAGATTCCAAATAAACCCTGTTACATGTTTTTGGAAAAGCATGTACTGAGAGAAAACACCTGCATGAATGCGGAGAAACAGCAAACCTGCAGCAGAAAGGCTCTGGCTCTTTTTCCACTCATCGTGAACATTTTCTTGTAACATTGTGCGGTTAAGAAACTCAAAAATAAAGGACTAGGTTAGTTTATGAGACATTGCTAAGAATAGATATAGAATCTTCTTTAAATACAATATTTGCCCCTTCCTGGTTTAAAGAAGGCTGTCTTTAGAAGTGCCGTGGCTTCCGTTTGATTATTGGCCTCAGGGTTTCTGCAGACTTTGTGTCAGACCTCGTAATGAGCACTGTGGGCAGAGAAAGACGAGGGACAAAAGAAAAAAAAACAGCTTTGGCATGTCAGTGTATGTGTCTCAGCACTCGATTTTTACCTGCCTTGTCTGCAGCGATCTCTTCTGCTCTTCGGTATATGTCACAGAGGTTGAGAACCTGTCATAGGCTGAGTTGTTTTTATCAGCACACGGAAGCTATTAGATAGAAAGACAGTTGGTAGAGGGGAAAGTGCTTACCAAGCAACCCGACTATAGACTTTCAGTGCATCAACATAAGAATCCGGGATTTCCTTCCCTGCACCTATTTTTTTTTTTCATTTATTTATTTATTTATTTATTTTTTACTAAATTCAAATTACTTAGCGATTTTCTGCACATATTTTGGCAAAACACAAACATTATTACCATGTTAATGTTTATGGGGTCTTGATCTATGACAGGTTGTGTGAAAATACTGAAGTTTCTATGTTTTAATGAAAGAAATAAGTTGAATATTACCTGTAAAACATTTCAGTTTGTTTGACTTTGATAGGATATAATTTTTTTCTTATAATGATACTTTGTGGATAAAAACACTTTAGTTTAAGTACTGTAGAGTGTACTTGATCATGTGCTAAAAATGTAACTAAACTAGGACTGCAACCAATGATTATTTTGCAGTAATTATTTATCGATTAATAAGTCAATTATTTTTTCAATTAATCGATTTTTAATATCGGATAACCAAAGATTCATTAAGGAAGATTTTTTTATGAAATTAAACCAGGTAAAACTGAAACATTTCCACTTGGGGAGGTCTGGATAGAGCATATTCACAGACAAAAAAGTTTTTATCATCTTAAATGCAAAATGTTTAAGAATTTTTTTTTTTATTTTGATATAATTACTGCTCTAAGTGGGTCGCTCCGTCAGCTAGACATGTTTTAGAGTCTCTATACTCCAGTTAACGTTTAATCGATTATTGAAATAGCTGATGATTGTTTTAATTATCGATTAATAACGACTAATCCAATTAATGTTTCAGCCTTAAACAAAACTATATTTCTTATGAACAAGACAAAATTGTCTTGCAGCCAGCTGACTGGTAACATGCAACAGAAATCTAGGAGAAGGAATTGCTGGTTTGATCTATGCCTGTTTAATCTTTCAGAATGATTTATTTATTTTGATGCAACATGTTAGTGTGTAAAATTATACCGAGAAAAATCATTAAATTGGGATTAAACCCAATGGGAAGAAGCACCTATTTTATTTAGAGGTACCTAGCTTTGAGGTCAATACTGTGCTACCAGAAATGTAGAAAGCAGATTTTTTTTTATTTTTTTTTATCCTGTAAGAAAAGATGCAACTGACTTCATTAGTCACCTAACCAGCATCCCGCACAAACAACTCTGCTAGAGCCAGACTGCATTACTCAGTGTCCAATACAGCCAGACAGCACTCCAGTCACTCCAGTACTTTCTCTGTTATCATAGAACAAGGACCCTAAAGTGTAGGAACAGTGAGGTGAAACCTTTTTTTTTTTTTAGCAGTTTTAGGATTGCAGCTTTTTAAAGCGAAAGTAATATTTTGATCCAACCAACCCACATCTGTGTAGTAGCTTTACTGAGTTATTTGAAAGATGATGTGAAATGGAAAAAAAAAAGGAAACATGACCTCACCTCAGATGTTTACCTTTAATGGGCACGATGACAACAATGACAACAGCAGTGCCACAGCACCGGGAGGAGGCTCATTGTGCGGCGCAAGCTGATAGATCGAAAGAGAGTGACTGGCTTGAAAAATTGGCAAACAGTGTTTGCTGGAAGGTTTCCTCGGGGCTTTGGTACCTTTTGAAATCATGTGCGAATGCAGAGGACTGTGAATGAAAAATAGCTGTGTGATCCTGCCATGTTGCTTCTGTCAAGAATGCATGATTTTTTTTTCTCCTCTCTTCCTCCCTCCCACAGTTTGCTGTCATCCTCATCTGCCCCTCAAAGCTTGCTTTTTTTTCTCTCCCGGCTTTTCATCATCTCTGTTTTAACACTCCATTCTCTCAGCAACATACAGTACCCTCCTCCACCTCTCCTCTGCGTTCCGCTTTCTCTCTCTGTCTCTCTCATTCTCACACTCCCCCTCCTCTGTTTCTCCAGCTTAGCGGACGTGGTTATTTAAGGCTTAAGATCCATAAAACCCGCCTTAGGTGTGTTTGCTTTTGTTGCATTCCCAAAATGGTGCACTGACTGCCACATTGTTAGCTGTTGATCTCTGCTCAGCCACTGCCCATCACTGGGGGGTTTCATGTGGTTTAGAAGCAACTTGAGACCAAGAGGGAGTCCTGCGATCCATTCAGCAGGTTTTTAGCAGTAAGGCTGCCACTTACCTGAGAAGATTGCAGGACATAGTTGGGAGATGTGCTGCTGCCTTTTACGCTACAGGGCTGTCTACCTCAACTTTTTATTTCTTCTAAAACTCCTCTAAAGTAATAAATGTGTTCCGGACATCAGTATATGCAACAATTTAGATAATTTTTTCAGCTGTGAATCATGGTTCCTTCGCTGTACGTGTTTTGTCTTGTACTGAGAGTGGATCAAACTACTCACTTTTTGTTTTACAGCTGAATTTAAAATAAAAAAATCATATTTATCTCCAGAAACACGGTGATTAGACTTGAATTACCTGGTGCAGCTTTATTTATTTGTTAAGTGCTATTACACAAAGGATGATTCCATTTCTACTTAATGTAGAATGCAATGTGTTATAACTTCATTTTAATGAATGAATCAAACTCCAAAAATCAATGATTTATTTTTATGAGGTCCTACATGTTACATTAAAATAATGCATTTTAACCACTTGAGCCCAGTGGGCCCTGTACCTGTCCCATCTGACACCTAATAATGTTGATCTATTTATAGAACTAGTCAAAACACAGTCACATGGTGTTTTTTTATCCATATGCCTTTAAAAATGGGGCTTTAACATATCTAAAATATGTTTCAAAATTGTTTTTTACACAAATATTTTTTTTTGTTTTTGTCTTATAGCTGTGAAAAACTGTAAACCAGGTTATTCCTGCCACACCTGTGACTGATGGTCGGGACATTTGTCATAAATATTTTTCATTTTTTCTTTGTTTAATCACCTATAAATCAGACATGGTGACATTTATGATAGTGTTTCCACCTGAAAAATATTCATCAATCCCTTTCTGTCATTCAAATGCAAACTATTGTATTTCCAATTTTATAGTTCGGAAGCTGTACTTGCTTTAATTCACGTGTAATTTCGGGCGGAATCTGCTCCTAAAACCCTCTAGGCTTAAGGGGTTGATTACGCCTGTAAATCACCTGCCAGAGTCAGTCAAGTGGAAATCTGACACATATTCTTGCTTTATGTGTGTCTGGTAATTGTTTTCCCCCGTCAGTTGTGTTTTAGTTATACAGCATCAGGACTCTTAGGTTTCCCTCAGCAGAGAGGATAATTAGTATGAATATAAGCAGGATTTAATGGGAATATTTTCTGGCATGTAATTTTGGTCACAAAATTCTTGGCTGAATGTTAAAGTTGTCAACAGGTTTCTTAAAGAAATTTGTGAGACACCATGTTAAGACACCTGTTTTACGCTTTCAATTTCTCAAAATATTGCCAGATTGATTTATTCTAAATGGTGTTATTTTGTGGGCATCATTAACAGACCTTATAGTCGGATATCAGCTTTGGTCATTAACCAACCATCCCTGTTTAACCTCAGTTCTTTAAGGAATACAATTTACAATTTTACAAGTTACTAGTTCATTGTTTTTCTTTTTCTTTTTTTTTTTTTTAGGGGGGGTTATAAATATATAATCTTTATTTTGGAGATTTTCTAAGTGTATATGTTTGTGTGTGTTCCACTCTGGAAGCTGTTTGAACCAATTAGTTATTTCTTTCTCTGCGGAGTAGCTGTTTTTTTCGTTTTTTTGTTTTTTTTTTGTGCCAGACTGCGACACAAACTACAGAAAGTCACAGCATGGTTCCTCCTTCTCAACATCTGTCCCAGATTGCTCTAGCCTCCCTAATTAAGCCCTGTTTACCTCAACAGTCTTAAAGCAGACTACCGAGAAGTTATTAAGCACAAGCTTCTCAAAGCCCTATTTAAATCTCCCGTGATTGATAAGTGTGCTCGCGTCATGGCTGGTGAGCAAAAATTAAGGATTCCACAGGAAGCCTTTACCCCTTCAGCTGCTTTTTGTGTCTACATCTTTTTTTTGGATGATGCCCAGGCTTCACTACGAGCTATCGTTCTTCCACATCTGTAATTATGGCTCTGAACTGTGCTTAAAGACTTTCTTTTTCCCCCCACTAAGTTTAATGTTAAGAAGTACAGTATAAAAGGACATTTAGAACCTACGGCAATTTCCAATCATACATTTTTAATGTTTATTGCGCTGCTTTTTAATTAAATCCATGCATCAGAATATAGTGGAAAGTCTCGGATCAGAAGAGGGTTTGAGAGAAAAATGCAGAGCAATTTAACATTCATAACTTTTTGTATGATTCCCCGTGAGGAATGGGATGAATGGTATTCTTTAAGTACCGTCTAATTAAGAATTTGCACCTTTTATTTTATATTGAAGGAACAAAAACAAACAAGCCCAGAACATATTTTGGGTTTGTGGAGCATTTTTCACCTGTTAAAGACATATTTTAAGAATTTAAAATCTCAACCATTTCTCTCCATTATATACATACAGACTCATGTGTGCTGTATTATCCTCGGCAGCAACCTGATTCAATTAGGATGAGGTGAGGAGCAATGAGATGAGGGTCACGCTTGGCGTTGCAGACCAAATGGAGATGGATCCTGGGAGATGTAGCTCGTCTCTAAATTTGGCTGATCCCAGGTCATTGTCTCATCATAGCCCAGAATGGCTTCTGGGCTGAATGCTACTCAGGCTATCTATATCCAAAACAAACACTTAGGGTTTGAAATTTCCTGCTCTCTTGCTAATGATGTTTTTTTTTCACCATGTTGTTGTCTGCGATGCTGTACTCTCAACTCTGGGACCCCCTGCTGACACAGTCTTTGCATCAGCATATCTATTTTTTTTTTTTTCTTTTTGTTGCAGTGAAATCTTGCTTGCATCCTATGAAGTAGGATGAAAGAAATATCAACATGAGCAAATAAGCAGTTCTAAATAATCTCTTCTGCTACCAGCCCCCTAAGATTTAAATCAGCAGTGAACAAGAAATATATTAAGTATAGATTTCCAGTAATGACGACTACTGACAAGTGTTGGTCCAGCAGTTGATGGTGTAATAGAAGGGAAGGGAATCAATTGAGGATAAACACCTAGCTTCTGAGTTAGAATACTATTCAAACAATCACAGACTTCATTCTCTAATGGCTGTTTATATAATGAGCACCTGCCCAATACTCTGTTTAGATGGATTGTCCATTTGGTACTTTAGGGGTTTTGTCTCTTCTTATTAGATTTGTCACAAAATGATTTGTATTCCCCATGCCTCAATCCATACTAGCCATGGGAAGATTAGATACAACTAATACTTTACAATAATCTCATATAATCCACTCATACTCTAATGTACAATAATGTGGTTATATAGTACTTTTGACCCCCTTGTATCCAACTTTTTCCGATACGAAAAGAACAGTTTAGAGTTGAATGTTTCCTACATGCTTTAATACATTTTTTGTAAGATCTAAGCATATTTATAAATACTTGTTAGACAAGCACCTGTCAGATATCATGGTGAATAATGGAGAATTAAATTATCCATCTAAATATGTTTTTCTAATTATTACTAAAAAAGCAACTCTAAATTAAAGCTTTGTACCAAAATTCCCACAAGCACATTATTAAAGAACAGTCGTAGTTAGACAGAAATGCCTGCTGAAGACACTAATCTAATGGAATATGTAAAAATATAATTATTTATTAATAATAAATCACATTAATTGTAATAAGCCAAATATGGAATCCTTTATTTTTAATAAAAAACATATGCTCTGTGAGTAAATATATATTCTATGAAGAACTCCTCGAGTGGCATACTTATATTTCTACTCTGTTGGCATTTTTGTAATAAAAAAAAAAAGTTTGTTTACCTGGGAATGTTGAATCACTAAAAGAATATCTTTCTTTGATACAGCTATTGATCACGTCTTCTAATCTCAATATAAATAATATAGATTAAAATATGTCTTGACATGTTGCACATGCCTTCTTCATGCTTATACATATACTGCTATATGATACGTAGGCTTGTGTAGTTTAAGTTACATATGAATGAAAGTAAATAATTATAGAAAATAAGTGTAGTGTCAAACCTAGCTCTGATTTCTGTTCTTAGTGTCAGCTAAGTGTCATCAAATAGTTAAATAATAGTGCGGTGTTTGTATTCTGTTCAAAAATGTGCAGTCAATTGCGGCAGCAGTATCTTTACCATTAGTTAGGTAACAGAAATTTAAGTCTGCTATTACAAGACAAAGCTTGGGGGAAATGGTCAATTAGAGACACAAGAAATAAACTGCACCACAATCGATATCCTAATTATGTTGTTCTTTTTTTTTTTTTTTAATATGCAGATAAAACTCAAGGAGAAAAATAGGGTGTACCCTGAAGCACATTCTTTTACATCTTTAAGATCCCTGGCCTCTTTCTGGTTGACTTCTGTTAAGGGTAATAGTTTTCAAAACACAGAGAGACGGAGGCCGTTGAACGCCTGGGGATGCCTACTGAGTTTTCATTCCATTCAGGAATGAACCAATCAAAACCCAAACACATCCGCAACCCCCTGCAGGATTTTGGCGTCTTCTCCTCTCATCGGCCATGTCTGCGTTTATTAACAGTAAAGCTCATAGGCTGTGATGGATGCAGGCACAAGTCTCTAAGAGTTAGCAGCTGACTGAAGTCAAGTTTGTTGAAGGCTTCTTTCTCCCCTCAGGGGAGGAAGGGAAGACGTAGAGAAGCAAGGAGCACAACAAAAACAAGTCTTTCTTGTTTTTTTGATTCCACTCAGTGATCACTAATTACAGACTGACAAGGCGCCTTTAAAAAAAACAGACTACAAAAAGAAAAAAGAAAGAAAATCAAGAAAAAAAAACATTAAATACCCAGTGTAATTGCATTTATTGTGATGAGTTGGAACAAACACAATCCTCTCATCCTCTGGGGACTTTCTGTGGGTGTATGTGGATGGAAATAAATCCTTTTTAGTTTGCTAAACAAACAGTGATATCTGAGTAATGCGCTATAGGATAAGTTATCTTAAAGAAGGTTGTACGTTTTGCAATATTAGTATACAGCTTAAGAATGGCACACCATTTTAAAACAAAAAAAAAGTTTTCAAATAAATCATGGACAGAAAGAGTTTGAAGTAAACAAGTATGTTAAGGCAACGGAAAATACCCTGATATCAAACTAGACCAAGCAGGTTGATGGGTTGGGAGAAAATCACATTTTTAACCACAAGAGAACCCAGCTCCCAGGATGCACACCCAACTATACCTGGCTTAATGGTGGGAAGTGAAAAAAAAAAGAAAGAATGGAAGGTGTTACTCATGCCTTTATGTTTCTTTTCCTTTTGAGCCTTAGGGCAGATTTGATTATTACAATTGTAGTGACAATTTGGATTAGTGACACAACATTCTACTAGATATGTATCTAAGGAGTGACTGCCGCAGTGTAACTTGCCCTAATGCTACATCTGTTTTTAAATCCAGAAGGTGGCCGGACCTGTTTGGTGTTTTGCCTTTTGAAAGGGAGTGCCCATCCTGTTCTGTCAAAGAATGAAAATAACTCCTGTTTGTTTCATTGAGTTAGAAAATCACGCACATAGTTTGTACTAATTGCTTCCTTTGACGTTGGAGTCGCGTGTCATGCATGTGGGGTTGTTGTTAGAAATAGGTGCAACAAGGTCACAGTGCTACAGTTATGGTATTTCCTAGTAAGGAGAGTGGAAAGCTTGAGAGGCTGAGCAAGGTTGCTCATATATTTGCTTTATGTTCAATTATCTTTTTTTATTTATTTATTTTTTTTATCCCGTTCTTATAAAATCCTAAAACCCTTGGAAACTGCAGACAACTGTAATGTTTTCAAGGTCCTTGAGTGCTTAAAACTTGGATTTAGTCCAACCCTTTTTTAGAATACATCATTATTCTTTACCTGAATTGCATTTGGTATGTTTTCTTTAAAGGATTTTGCAAAAATCTGAAAGTGTTATTTACCTTACATTTTGACACAATAAATATAAAGCTATTCACCTTTAGCAGATTTTGATTTAAAATATTTTCATTTTTTCTGACAGTAAATAAGACAAGCAAGCTTCCAACATCTTTAAAGGATTTTCCATGGTGGAAAAGGGATGGATTGTCAATCATGATTTGTATAATTATCATTAATGATGGAGGAGTAGTATTAGCAGCATGATTTCTTGAATAGGAGATTTGGTTCTCTTCCAAGTTTCATTTTGGGTTTTCAGTTACACTTTGATTTATGTCATTCTGTGTGTTCTAAGGCATTAGTTTTATTTCCATTTTCCATAAGTTATTTTCTAGATATACGTATTTAGGGACTGTTGTATTTCTGAGTTACTCTCTGTTGCCCCCTTGTGCCAGTCTCCTTTCCTCCTAGCTCCCTTCTAGCTACTTCTCCCCACATCTGCTCCCAATCAATTGATTACTCCATTCATTGTTCTGTTGGGCATACACACTCCCTCTCTGTAGTTATTTTTTGCTGGATTCATATTATTGGCACCTTAACCTATACTTTGCCCTTTGTTCTGGTTACTATGTTCTTTGATTAGTTATTTCTGGATTTATGCTTCTGTTCCCACAACTTGTTATTAAATATGCAAGAAACCAACTCTCCTTCCATCTCTGCATTTTGGTCCTATACAAACCTCCAGACAACCTGACAAGCATGGATGTACGACCAGGGAGGAACAGCTTCATCTAAATCAGTTTAGTTTTGTTGTCTCCTTAATAATTTAAGGAGACAACAAAACTTGGAGGTGATTTTTAATTGTCCCCTGATAGGCAAATGATCAGATTGACCTAGAGACATTGCTCTAATTCCCCTGCATTACATGTGCGAATAATGAGGTAAATATGTTTAAAAATTATGGTCCTGCCAAATTTTTGTTTAGTTTTTATAACTTTTAACCAGCGTTTAAACATGAGGGAGCCCACAATTTTTTTTGTTGCAGGGACAAATGTGAGTGTAGTTGGCCTGGTACCCTGAAATTCGCAGGTTTCTTGGAAGATTTATCTTTACGGATAGGCTTCAAGTCTTTGAGAATGGAAGTCCTCCTTGCAATCGCCCTAATCTTTACCTTAACTCACAGCATCTCTGTTAGATTCACGCTGGAAACCTGTCGAATTGTTTCCAGTCAATTGTTGGGGATAAGAATTAATAGTTTGGCTTTACTGTACATAGTATCATACTGGATACTGCATTATAAATTAAAAGCTTGTCCAAAACACAAAAATAACTTTTGTGAAAAATTAACTAGCTTTAATTCCCCTGTTTGCAACAGGGAACAGTTATGCACAGAGCATAATTTAACATGACAACTGGAAGAAGTGGTCATGCTGCATCAAGCTGAGGTTGTGTTAATGACAGAATCCTACTGTGAATATGAAGTATCGTCAAGGTTTTCTAAACCATCCTATAGTATCTGAAAAATACATAATTTATTATTAACATAAAAGAAGGCATGCATATTGTCAACTACATAATGACAATTTTTTTAACGTGTTTGTAAATATTGATTTTAATATTGTGCAAAGCTGGAGATAAAGTCATGAGTTCTGGAATTGTCTGTGATGCATATTTTAGACAAAGAATTGTATAGTCTGAAACACAACAGAGTATTACTTCTTGTTATATCATAAATCTAATTCTTATGTGAAAGGTCTTCTTTACTAAAGCCAATCTTTGGCTGATCTTCTTTGGTTTCCTTCCATTTTTTTCGTAGCTAGATTTATGCAGCGTTCCAAAAAGAAGATGTTGGATTCTGTATACAGTAATAACTCAGCTCATATCTAGAGCTCGAAGGAGCGATGTCTGTTGCTAACCCCCCGTCATTAAATGCCTCTGGCGATGCACTCCTTATGAAAGCTGTTTCTTGTCTTCCACTTACACTTCAACAACTCATTTTGGCAGAGCACGGCTGGATCGCCTCAGAAAGGTCCAAATTAGGTGTTTTCTACAAAAAACACCTCCGCCCCCCCTTCGCTCTGTTTCACTCTTTATCCTCCTGATCTATGTGCTGTTCATTTTTCAAAATAAGCCTGCTCTGTTGAAAAAACGGGCCCAAAGAAGGGGCTGTAAACAATGGGACTTCATTAACCAGTGTGTTGTTTTTGCAAATTAAACTTTAACTTTTACCCTCTTTCTATTGTTTTTTTTTTTATTCCTTATTTCAGTGCCTTGGATGATAAAACTGCTGCCCGGCTGTTGTTTGGAGCAGTTTCATTTGCTTGGGGTGATAAGAAAGCTCTCCATATCGCTATTAGACAAAGTAATCCCATTTCATTTCATTTCGGGATTAGGCCAGCTATATAGTAATTAGAACATGAGGTCCTTAAAGACATTCTTTTTTGCCCAGAAAGAGTAAGAGGTTAACAAATAAGGTTAAGTTTAAAGTAGGATATTATCAGTGAAGTTTTAACATTTAATACTGAATTTATTCATTTGGGTTCTTTCAGCAAATTATAAAAAAATTTTACTTTGAAAAAAGAAAAATAAACCATATCAAACATAGTAAACAAAAGAAAAAAAAGACACCTTTACAGCTTGATCAGCTATATATGGGGCTATTAAATCCAAACTGCCCATTTTCTACCTTTCTGCTCATTTTCTTTGTATAATTACTGACCTTGCATCATGATGAAACCCAAGTGCAAGTCTAAACTTTGGGAATTCTTTTCTTTCTTAGCAAAAAAGTGAATAGTAAATGAGCAAACTAACAAATAAACAAAATTATCTGGCAGGAATATGCAAAAGTTTTTTTTTTTTATTAGAATGCTGTAGGAGGCTTTCTGCTCCAATTACAAAAATAAAATATGTATCATTTGGATGTAACTCACAGTTCTTTCAAACCAGGCTCATTCATGATATGTTTCCATCATTGCATACTCTGCTTTGCTCTAAAGTGCAATTTGACCTGCTGTCATGACTATTTAAAGAATAAATTAAGAGAATCTTTCCAAAAATGTATGTGTGTAGCATTGATGTTAAAATACATGCCATGCCATGCATATTAGAAGATTTTACAAATATTAGTTCTAAAGCTGCACTTGGACGGTTGTTTATCTGAATAATAAAGGGCACTGAAAAAGTAATCATACCCATTTCATGTCACAATTGATACTTAGTGAATAGCCAAGAGCACACCAGAGAGGCCAACAATTGTAGCGTGGCTGTGAAAAGTCAAGTAGAGGGATCTGTCTGCAGGACACCAAGCACAGTATGAAAAAATCCCACATTAAAAAAAATCTTCAGTAGGCCAGGTTGCATTTTTTTCAATAGGAAATGTGGGAAACTGAAATCTAAATAAATACAAAAAGCTTTGTTTAGAAACATTTTAAATAACCCTGAGCACTCAATGCCAACTGTGGTACATAGCTGTGACATCATAAAGCTGTAGTGATGCTTTTCCTCTGTAGGGATAAGGATGCTGAGCTCAGTTGATAGCAGAATATTGCTTCATAGCTGTTATAGATGGATGGTTCACTTTTCTATTAGTTGTAAATACATTGTGAAAACTATCTTGATATTTTTTAGCTTATTATATTTGAAAGAGCATTTAGAATTACATGTAGAGATATAGATGGGCATAAAAAAGCACATAAAAGCAATTATGCTCAGAGAACCTGAAAGAGTAGAGACGTGCCACAGCCTCTGGTCTTCACACTAAACCTGATAAAACCAGGCCCATTGGTCAGATCTCATTTTCTGCTCATTACTTGAGGTAACCGAATACATTAAGTTACTGCGTGCAGGAAATGTGTGAGTCTCAGCATTTTAATCCAGAGAAGGCTCTTTTAATGAGGAGGAGTTTTTTTAATCTACCCTCCATTATTCAATTAGAAGGATAGGATAGGTAAAAGGAAAGACTCCCCACCAGCCAGGAGCGCAGTTTATGAGAAAGAGAGGGTGATGGAGGAAGATGAGGAAGTGTGAGGAGTGGAGGGAAGGAAAAGCAGAGGGAGAGAATGTAGCTAAGCCAATGTAACACAAAATGTGGGTTGCATGAATATATTTGGTCCGAGCCAGATTAATAATGTGAGAAAAAACTGCACACCCGCAGCTACAGCCTTGCCAGTGGCAGAAGTGCCAACCGGAATATGAAAGCGGAATAATAATATAGTATTTTGGCTAGATCGGGGTGGGATGCATAACTCTAATGACAGTTGTTGAATTGCAAATATCCTCAAAGACACATTTTCTCTTTGGTGGCTTATTAGCCAAGCTATTTACCATTTCTTTTTTTTTTTTTTTGCTCTTTTTTTTATTTATCTTTGGTTTGAAATCAAGGGAAACATTGAACACGTTTCTGGATTTGTAGGTTTTTCACACACCACCCAAAACTGTTTTGGCTTACTATGTTTAATCTTGTATTATGAGGTAAATTGAAATATGTAACACTGTGGCTTTTCATGTGTTGGCTTTCTTTTTTCATGTTTGCCAAACCCTATTTGTGTTTAGCGCTGGCAGAGGCACATTACACAACAGGCAGGTACACAAACATACAGTTATTGCTGCTTTGTGGGCTGCTGCTTCCCACTCTTGTCACCATTTAAGACGATGAGCTTGGTTCCTCTTGGTCCCTGACCAAATGAGTGCTGATTGACTGGGATGTTTGCAAAATGCTTTGCCACTTTATCTTTTTCTCATGCTTGCATGCAAATCATTGATATGTTGAGCACAGACAAGACAGCAAACTGTTGGAAACAGAGTGGGTAAGAAATGGGTGAGGAAGCAGCCACTTGGTTACTGTTTGGGGAGATTTGGTGTGAGTTCCCTTGCAAACAATAACCGGGAAGAGGCAAAAAGCTGGGACACGGTCTTGCTCGGCGGGCCAAAGTGGGATAAGAATACAAATGCCTGTTTTGTCATGTGGGAGAGAGAAAAGTGAGGCAGGCTGTGGGATTGCTCACAAAAAGTCCTTCAAATCCTCTGAGGCGCTAGGGGCCGTCATGTGCCGGGCGGTAAATTGATCGTGACATAGCAGCGCAGGGAAAAGGAAAAAGAACTCCAAATGTACAAGCGTGTCGGAGGCACCAAAAAAAAAAAAACCCAACAAAAAAACCCAGCAAGACAAGGCAGTGATTTCAAAGGGCCGGAGAGAAAAAGGAACACACACAGACCGCATTGCTGGAAAGGCGAGCTTAAGTGTCTCTGTCTTTACATTTACAGACATCCACATAAACCAGAACGTCAACATACCCCTCACCCACGGATCTTCTCAAAAAAGTGTGGACATTTTCTCATGACTGAATACACCTACTTAGCTACGCACGTACTTTACTGAATTGCCACGTTTTCTAGGTTAAACAATTTTACTTTGAAGTGAATTCCTCTCTCCCAGAGCATGCAAGTATTATACTCAATTTCTTAAAATATTAAAATCAGACTGCTGGAAAGATATTAAGTGCATTCCCTTTTTTCTTTAAATATTTTGGAATTTAGAGTCTCTCTAACACACACACACACAGGAGATTGACCATCTGTGGGAGAACCTCGCAGAACTTATCAGAGATTTCTAACGGCCAAAATCTGTCAGATGAGCTGAAACAATCTGTCCTCTCTGAGAGGAAAGATGCTGCAGACGCTGTCTGCATGTGATGCTGAAATATTAATCACTTGATGTTCCAAATGACAAGATGCTTTGTTTTCTGTTGAATAAGTGAGCACGTGAGCGTTGAGGTCCTGGCAGAATAGCAGCATGGTATCTTATCAGTACCACCTCATATGTTTGAGTTAATAGTTAACAAGGGATCTTACTCTGGTTTGGGAGGATAGCTTTGTCTGCACGGGCAGTATCAAAATGATCAAATCCTTGTTTTTTAAATGAAAATGTGAATTTTAAGTAATACAGGCTGTGTTGGTGCATAATTAACAGAAAAACTCATTACCTTTTATAAACTTCAAGTCAGCACTGATTTCAACTTCAGTGCAGATATTTGACTTTTTTACCCTAATGATAGACGTTTAGTTTAAAATATCAGTTTTGTTAGCCAAGTTAAGCAAGCTAATATCTTGTTCCATGCAACCTTTTGAAGTGGCTTTTACTAAAAGCCTTTTCTTTTCTCATCTCTGCCTCCATTAGACTTTAGAAGTAAACTCCTACCCATATTGTTACAATTTAAATCACATAATACAGCTAAAACAAATAGAGACAATTGCCATCTCTGCCCCTTCAAGAATCCCTTACTACTTTCTTGAAGATTTACGAGAAGTCCTAGAGTGGGCCACGTATTTTATCCATTAAGTGCCTTGCTTCAAGGTTAAGAAGGATTCACTGAAACAGGTGCTCTTGCATGTAGACAGAAGCACCAGAAGGGGTATTTCAATAGAGCTGCTTTTCATAGTTTGATAAGTATCGTCCATGTACCTTTCCGTTGCATGATGACGTCCGTAAGCGTGAAAGTTGTCCAGAATTAGCACAGCAGCCTGGAGTTACTTTTCTACCTATGATGATGTTCTTACTGTGTTAACCGTGGTGACCGGTGAAATAACAGAAGCAGGAACAGCAGATAGGAGCTTCAATATGATCAATTTGAATTCAGCCACAGACACAAAGCCAAGAGTTACCTTTGTATAATCAGCTGCTCTCTTAGTAGTTAGAGAAAAGCTAAACAAGCAAGGAATACTTTTCTATAAGACATAAAAACAACTTTTGGAGTCCACAAAGTTAATGGTTTGCAAAAATTCTGCCAGTGCCTCAGTCCAAGGAAGAGTTATTGGTACACATTTATCACTGAGTACTGAGTACCAAACAGTCAACTGCAGCAATGGCTTAGTCCAGCAATGAGAATCAGCTTAAACAAAGGCACAAGGCCTGGCTCTCATTTTAAGGAAGGCAAGTAAATGGTAAAACATTCAAATCTTTCAAACAGTTTTTTTTTCTTTTGCTGTATATTTAAATTCAGTAAAACTTTCATAACATTCACTGATATGGCCCTACTTTCTCTTGGTGAAACACAATTATTTCTGAATATTCTGCCTTTACTTATATTATTTACAAACTGCCTGCCTGCTAATGAAAAATACATTAAGCGGTTAACTCCAAAGATTAAAAAAAAGTCGGGAAAAATGGATTGTTATTGCTTATTTACTGGACTAAAATATATTTTATGAACAATGCCCAAACACTTTATGAATACCCAAATTATCTAAAAAAGTTACAACTTGATGACAAAAAAGTATTTTATTGTTTATATGGTAATTTTAATTTTTACCAAAAACCCCACAGGCTTTCAGTGTGGATTTCCAGCGCCGCCTGAAAGAGGTCTGGCAGTCCGAACAAGAACTGCATATTTTAGTCAGATCATAATACTGATGAACTGACTGCACAGATTATGTTTAGGGGTTGACTTTCTCGCTTACAAAGGTGTTAAAACTATTTACCAACTCATTAAAGTACATAAAGCCAAGCTTCTCTCTACCATGTTACAGAGCAAATAAATGACCATAGCGCAGAGCATCCAGGATCGAAGCGTTATAGCATCTTGACCAGCATTTGACCCAGCATCAATAATTAGCAGTTTAAGAATTTTTGATACCTAGATCGCCTTTGGTGTGAATGCACCTTAATAGTTTCACTATTTTTGTTTTTTTATTCCATAAAGGGTAAATTCATAGGTTTTTTTTGTAACCATCACACAACAACAAGCCTTTTTCGCCACATTTCCCCATAACATTGGTGCAATTTTGAATTATTCTGCTGAGGAGAGGCTACTTTGTAAATGAGCTGGCCTTTCTCTGCCTGAGGCTACAGTTAACGTGTCCAGCATATATTTACTTAAAACACTGTTGGTCATCTAAAGGACCATAGCTTGGGTCTCCTCTTGCTTCCCATCGTTTCTCACCTGGTTTAATTACCAATTTTCCTTTGAGATAAAGTGACATTGACTTTTGTGAGTTATGAACTTTTGTTTGTTGTCACTTAACTTTTTCGTGCCCGTTCATTTCCCCATCTCCCTTTGTCTGCTTTTGAAGGTCTTTAATCTTTGCTCAAAGACAGGTGGGTATGTTTTAGCCGAAGCACTAAATGAAAGCCTGCAGAATTGTACTCGCCTCTGCGACCTCGGGTTCTGCTTTCCTCAAGAGCAAACCTCGTTACAGGCAGGGGGATGTCACCTCAGTGTGAGCCAGATCAAACGGCGTGTGAAGTGTATGCTTGTGCGTGCACATCATCTAGGATCCCATTAGAACCACAGGATAATGTCAAAAACTGATGGGAAGAGATGTAAAAAAAGGGAGAGAAAAAAACTCAACAAGGGCACACTTTAACTAACTTAAGAATTCAAACTTCTGACACATGTAAAGTTTCAGTCTGGTGAATCAGATTCCATATTTCTTATTCTATTTTAGTTTGTGTTCTGATAGCTATATTGAGTTTGCTACTTAAAGGTTAAGCCTGCATGAGTGCAATGAGAATAACTTGTTAATGATGGCCCAAATGTTATAGCACTTTACCTCTGAATACCAAATGTTTGGTACCCGATGAGGTATTAAAAACAAAATCCAAATTAATTATGAAGATTAAAATCCTCAATAAACAGCATGAAAGCTCAAAATAAACCAGTTTGCTTGCACAGAGTTAGAAATGCACAATCACAATTAAGAATCATATTGATTCCACAAATTGTCATAGATATTCCTGCATAAAATAAACCAATATTAACATTAGGCATCCCACAATTTTGACTGATTTGTTGGCTTTCCAAGATGCAAATCTCCAAGATGCAAATGTCTATTACACATTTCAAAAATGGATGGCAATCCACTACAAATTAAATACTGAGAGCTTTGGGACAAAGCAAAGTTTCCAGTCAGAAGTAGCTATCGAATTAGTAAATCAAGATCATCCAACTACCTGTAGAAGCATTTGATTCTTTGCAGCATGATATACCTGGATATCATTTTTGAACCTACTATTTGAAGGACAAACATGAAAATAATAATAGATTAAATGATGCAACTTTTTTTTCTTTCGATAAATTACAACGACACAAAAAGTCCCTACTTCTAGCCAACAAAGTGCTTAAGGGTACGGCTTCCGTGTACTTGAACCCCCTAGCGAAGGCTTATGTCACAATTCAGTCACTCTGGTCAGCAATGGATTTTCATCTAGCAGTGCCTACAGTACACCTTAAAGGAAAAGTCTAGTCAGCAAGGAATAACCAATGGGTCATTATTTATACCTAAGACTAATACATTCGCAGTGATTTAATGAATTTAGTGTTAGTCAGTAAAAAAAACAACAACAATACTTTTGGTCGCGGCCACTGAGTCCGAGAGCGGCCATTTTTACCCAAATATAGTAACACCTCACTCTTGACATCTTCCAGTGTAGGTACCAGATGTCCTCAGGTGAAGAAATGGTACTTGGTGCGGCGTTTTTCTGCTGTATCCCAGTTTATTCAAGGCTTTATTATCAGAGATGTTTTCTTTATATACCTTAGTGAAACAAGTAGATATTCTAACTACTGTAGCTTTTATGAATCAGTCTCCAAACAACTAATGCTCAGTGACTATTTTCCCTTATTAGAACCAAGCTAAGCTGAGAGATGGTTGTGTGTTAAAATCCCAAATCAGAAGTTTCCACCCCAGAAAATATAATAACAATACATATACTGTACTGATAATAGTATTATTAGTAATTGTAGTAGTAGTAGTAGTAAAATTATTATTAGCATCAGAGCAGCCTGTGTGGTGCCAGCAACAATCCCACATTTACGTTATTTAAATGCCCTGTTTTCCTTATTATGGTGCTCAGTGGTAAATGTGTAGATGCCTTAAATCATTGAGTTTCTGTCATGTGATTGGCTGATCCGCTATTTGCTATTTTTAACAAATAGCTGTTCCATGGGATGTACTAGAAACATAATCTCTCTGGCTTTATACCACCTTATTGTATTGTTTATTTATTTTTTTCTCTCCAGTCCCCTTTTTCAATTTTCTCTCAGACAAATGTTTTTGTCGCTGAGGCGGGTGCAGGTCAAGGGCAGGAAAATGATAGCAGTCACTCATTCCTTGCTCAGATTAGGAGTGCAACAACCTGCACACACAAACACACAGAGGGTGATGGATGAAAAGGTCCTATGCCAGTGGTGCAAACATGATTAATGGCTATTTTCTAGTTATTAGTCCTCCTCACATGTGTGCGTACTCGGATTCTCAACTATAGGCTTACTTGTATTTCAGAACTCCACCGTTTTATCAACGCTTGTCTATACAATGCAAGATGGATCCCACCTCTGGCACATAACTGGCAACAAAACCTACTCGACTGTTTGAATGTCAACAACAAGAAAGACGCAGAGAACGTTTAACACACTGCCTCCAGTAAGTCGCGGCAGGTGGAGGAAGGTTCAAGGAGGTGTGTTTATACCCAGACACACTCTCTTTCAAACACCTAGATACAGACGCAAAAAAAGCCTCTGATAATATTAGGTTTATTTATGCATGCGTTGTGACATCATCTAAGGTAACAAGGTTACTCTTTGTTCACTGGTGTGTATTTAAACTGTTAAGAGAGCTACAAAAGCTGGGTGGGAAAAAAAATAGGCTGCCAGAGAGGGTAAAGGAAAAGTAGGAATGAAATTAGGGTGATAAAAAGGAGAGCTTAATAATTCTGAATAGACTGAGAAGGGCAAAACATGAATCTAAAAGAACATACTTGAGATCTACTCTTAAGTATAGTGTAAGTGCCTTTTAAAAAACTGTTTACAGTATAAAGAGGACCCCATAGTGCCCTGCCCAGGATTTGGCCTGTACAGTAAAAATAAGAAAAACTCTAAAATTCGGGTCTCTATAATAGGTTTTGTTTGAATACTGCATACCTTTGAGCGTTGCTGTCTGCATATTTTTTATTAAAAATTCGTATGTGTAATGGAAAAATTCTGTATTCCTATAAAGTGGTATCTTTAAAAATAAATTAGAGGACCATAGACATTCACAAACGTTTTGCAAAACAGGGCCTACAGCAGAGCAGATAATACAAAATATAAAAAGAAGTTGATAAAACAAACAGGAGTACAATATAAACCAGGTGGAATGTACCCCTGGAGAAATCCCTGATGTTGGATGATGAGCAAACGAGGGGCTATTAGCCAACAGAAGAAACATGTAAACACAAGAATGCTATATAAGATGCCAAGTGCAACACAAAATCATAAAAGATATATAAGAAATAAGTATTAAGAAAAGAAAAACAAAACAGTAAAACTTACACTTATACATATGCCTGCAGCCCATGCGCTGGGTGTGAGTTATTTTATGGTTCTTTTGTTTCATATTTTTGCAGAAGGTTAATTTCTAACACAAAGGGTTTTGCATAAACCATGAATTGATTCATCCTTGCAAAGAGGATGTTGTGCACTTAGTGATCATTACAATTTCAGGTCGTTTTTTTTATTGAACTCACACAGTCTTTTGAAATGAAAGGTTCAACTACAAATCCAATAAACATTAATCCAGTGTTCAAAAGCGATACTGCTCCAGAGGGAGTAATTTTGGTTATTATTATTTATTAATTATCATTACCTATTCTTTATATAATCTGTCAAAGACTTTGGTGTCAATTGACCTTAATGGTGTGCAGGAAGTGTTTACTTTTGTAGAATACAAAGTTATCCAAATGTAATAATGGCATTAATGTACCTTTGATTTTCAAATTTTATTTGCATAAATAACTTCCTAATTCATAAAAGTAGTTTAAGTACATGGCTATGTAAGCATTTGTTAAAATGCGAAATGTAAGTATAAATGGATGAGATGCCCATGCAAAGGTAGGAATCAGTCTAAAGAAGAATTAACCTGTTAACTAGTGTATGACTGTAGGGCCTCTACCATTAAAGCTTGGCCACATAGTGTAATTTTGAGTTTCAATGCCCCTCAGTGCATTTGTTTGTGCGTACAGAATTTTTACACTCAGTACCTAAAAAAATGTGAAACTGCGTGGACCAGAGATGGGGGATTTGGAGTCAACAAGTCATCTCTTTGTTATGTATTTGTTCTACCCAGCCACTGAACCAGGTGAGTCCAATCTGGTTCAACCCGTGCAGATTGGACTCACCAGGTCAGAACAAATACATGACATAGAGATCACCCATCTCTGGCGCGGACAGATTCACATGGAATAGGTGGCGAGCGAACATCTAGAGACATCCTGTGATTTAGCTCATAAAAAATTGGCTTTGTTTTCTACTTCCTGGTGTGGACCACCGCCGGCCAGAATCTACAAGGATTGTACATGCGTCAAGCATAAAGAGCCGTTTATATGGACAGCACGGACAAATAGCGCAAGGGTTATTAAAAAGGGGTGCCTAAGTTTGATACCGATTTTGGAAGTCAGTGCGATATCAGCCAAAACCAAATTGTAATATATTGGACTGCATCAAAAATCTCCAGTAAAAGGAAGCAGATATAGACATGCCACTTCTGTTTAATCCAGTGGTTTGGTCACTTACACAGTGGTCAGTTGTGCTCATACTTGTTCTTGACTTTTTGAAAATGAGTAATAAAAGTATGTATTATTTATGCTGATATTATATCTTGTGAATATTGTAATTGGTCAAAACTACAGAGAAAAAGTGATACCAGGGTACCCCTAATATTATACTGCTATACACTGTTAGATTAAAAAAATACTAACTGACTGCTTTTGTAAATAATTTAAGCTACGGTGTCTGGAAATAATTATAAAGTATCTATACTTTCTAACTTTGTTTTTTGTGTGATTTTTTTAACTATGGAGCAATGACCAAACTTTATAGTTTTTGACTAGTTAGATTTGCCACCTTCACACTAAAATTAATTAAAAACATTGGTGATTGACACCTCCCCCCCGACTCTCATAAATCACAGATAATTCTCCAAACAATATCGCTTCTTTGTTCTCCTATTCTTTTGAAACCCCCACTTCTTTCTATTCATCTGCTGTCATCCCGTTCTCTCTTATTAATTTTACCTACATTTATGTGCTCACAGTATCACTATTTTAACGCTAGGCTACACTTCTTGACTCATACACACACATCAATTAATTTTTTTCCCTGCTCATTTTTCACAGTTTTTTTTCTGGGTAGTTTTTTATTCTCACAACAAAGAAGATGTCTGTTTTGTCTCCTCACGGGTTGTTAAAATCTGACCTATTTTTTTCTGAAAGACTTGCAGTTGGATTTTTATCTGGTTCGTTTTCTCTATGGCTACTCTTGCAAAGCTAATTGTATAAAATTCTTACTGCATCATTTTCTGCGAATCCCTCTAAAGGAATTATTCAAGATCCCGCAAACCAGGTTGATGTAGATAAATGTTCCTATCATCACTAAGTGTAACCCACTACTCATCTCCTATTTCAGACTACACCAGTGACAAAAAAGGCCATATCTCAATTATATTAAATTTGCTTCTCCTATACATGTAGTTTTTCATCACTTCTCATCACAGAATATGAATTCTCAATACTCCCTTTTTCCCAGAAGAGGAAAAAAGAGTGTTTCCTCCTCCTTGCTCTCCTATGTGACCATTTGAAAGGCTCATAGCTCACCCACTGGGTGCCATCCAACGAATTTGATCTCCTGCTTTGGCCTCAGCCATCTGTGTCTGTTGGCGTCATAACCAGAGAGAAACGCCTGCTGGCCTTTCTTTCCAATCCTCAGCCGCAGTGCTTGTGCTGATGCATGAGCACTGGACAGTTGCAGTTTGACAAAAACTATTCAGTCCAGGTTTCAGTTCATGCTTGTGTAACCTCGATGAAAACGGAATAACATAATAAATATCTATGTGGAAATGGAGAATAAGCCAGGCAAAAACAAGTAGTGTTTTCCTGTCAGTGCTCAGTTGGGATAAAGAAACATTCCACTTATCCCCTCTGCTAATCTCTTTAGACAAACGTCCAATCCCCCAAAAGGATAGTACTCATCGCAAGTCAAACCAGTGCACATTATAATGTTATTTTTTTCAAAGACCTATTTTAAGATTACCTTAGTTTTGACAAATCCATTTGTTTTTAAATTTTTTGTCCCTCTTGGCTGGATCATGATCTTAAATGTCTTTTCAGAAAAATAGACTTAGATGATTTGATTGTTACAAATGTTCAAGACTTGTTGAAACGGAGAAGACTTTCATAGTACAGTAAAGCTAGCACACTATGGACCAAAAAATATTAGGAACACAAAAAATAAGATATACACAGACAAGTTAATTTGGCTACAATTGCAGGGCATATTCTGCTGTTTTGAACAATGTCTATATTTGAAGACACAGTCTTTTTAACACCCTCACCAATGGTCTGTAAGGAAAATCACTGTTGAAGCCATGAATGCTGCTTAATGTTAAGACTGCACCAAGCAGATGGTAAGCTAATCTTATCTTGACCTAAAGCTTGAAAAAAGCCTATCTGTTGCACCATTAACATTACTATCAAAATCTTTTTGACCTGCACAAAGCCTAATGTTATGAAAAACAATCGTGTGTTTTTTAGTACAACCGTAATGTACGTTAAGTCTTGTTGCCACCACTGGGTGCTTTTATGTATAGCAAATTGCCAACATACTGGCATATATATTTCCTTTTCCATTCACAAAATGATGGTGGTAGTTGGGTATTATCTTATATGATATCTTATATGAAGCAATAAAAACAGTCTGTTTCTATGTTAAAGAGTAAAAACATGATTATTAAATGAGCCTTAAAATAAAAGAGCTGTGTTAAAACATTACTAGTTTTTTTGATCTGCAAATAGTGCTGCAACTAACGATTATTTTGCAAATCGATTAATCTATCTTTTTTTTTCTGGATTAATGGATTGATAATCGGACAGTTCCTCAAAGAAGTTTTTTTTACGAAATTAAACTAGGGGGAAACTAAAACGTTTCCACTTGAGGAGTTCTGGATAGAGCATATTGACAGCAGAAAATATTTATTTCTTTTTCTTTTTTTTTTTTTACAATTTTCATACAATTACTTCTCTCAGTGGATTGCTCTTTCAGCCAAAGGCATGTATTACCGTCTCTATACTCCATTTTACAAATAATCAATTATTAAATTAGATGACAATTATTTCAATAATCGATTAATCACAATGAAGCTGATTAATTGTTTCAGCCCTATCTGCAACCTTTAGGGAAATATCAGCTGAGATGTTGCCATTAACAACTCTGATTATAGCTGATTGACTTGGGCTCGTTTTCATTGCTTGGTCCTGTAGCTCCTAGCCCTAGCTATGGGCACAGCTTTTACTAGGACTAACTGTGCATGCTCTCTTTCATCCCCTTTGACATGACATACCACTGGAGCTAGTTTACCAGTGACATCTCTAACAAAAAAAAGTACATATAGATCAAAGCTTTCTTTCCTTTTGTGTATCTGCCCCAGTCTTGTCCATCCCCTAGTCATCCTCGCTAGATGGCCTCTTACTCTGAGCCTGGTTATGCTGGAGCTTTCTTTCTGTTAATAGGAACCCTTTCTCCTTTTAACTGTGGCTGCATACATGTTCAGTGCGAGGGATTTCTGTAGTATCCAAAGCATAATTCAGATGATTACCCACTGATGAATAACTACCTACTGCAAGGTAACTCAGTGCAATCAGCTGGGGTTCCTTAGATAGAAAACTTAAAACTAATCATACTGTAGGATAGGATTGCAGTGTCTTTGTTAAATGCCTTGAGGTGACATTAGTTATGAGCAGTGGCGGCAGTTGGTCTGCTAAAGCATGGGGGTTGTGGTGTTAGTTAAATCCAAATGTAACGTATTGCATTAAGAAATGATGAAACGCATAAAATACATGACTACAAGAGGTGAAAATAACTGTTGTGAAACGCTATGAATTATGAAGCACAAGACAACTGTTTTGTCCAAATTATTGCTTTTTCTTCTCTTTTTTTGTCTCATGAGGAAAAAACTCCACCTGTCCAATCAGGACTCTTATTTCTCTGGTTGCTTCAATACACTGAGGCCCAAACCTCAATAGGAATTTTACATAGAGACCGACAGACATCGTTTGCTGCTCCAGAGCAGAGGGGAGATCGCATCTGAGAGCAGGCTAAACTGCTAAATAATGCCCAATATACAATCAATTCAGTTTAATGACAACATTTAGGAAGTTTAACAATGCATCCTTGACCAATTGTATTATGGATTTTACAGGGGAGGTCCAGCGTTTCTAGGGTTCAATGAGAAATTGTCACTAAACTGAAGTAAGATTTATATTAATCTGCAACTATTACATTGTTTTTAATCAAGTGGAGCCTAAAAACTGGTAAAACTAACAAAAAGAAATAAAAATTGAAAAGTTGTGATAAATTAAGAGCAACTGATGGTCATGAATTATAATGTTGTTGACAAATACAGGCTACTTTCCTTAATAACTTTGTTTTAAGGAATAGAAATTAATAGGAGGGTAACACACTGAACATTTTAATTATAATAAAAAATTGTTTAATTTTTAACTTTAGTCTATGTGATTAAATTAATGCAGTAAATAATATAAAAAAACACAATATCAATTAGAAAAGTTTTTGCCATTATCTGGTAATGATCTGTTATATTTACGTCACAGTTCACTAAAACATTTAAGGTAGAAACAAAATATGTGGTGGTTTAAATATGTGGGTAAATGTTTAATTTAATCAAAAAGATTGAATGACATTGGGATGAATTTGTGAACTGGAAGATTGACTAAGAGCTCAATGAATTGATTTGTTGTCATTGCTTTAAAAATTTTGGTTTTTTCATATAAGCTTATGACAAATCTTATGTGTAGGTGGTTGCCCCCACCTGTTGTCACCTCCTTAGTTTAATATGCTTTCCAGTGTATGTGCCTCTTTATCTTTGTATCACTGGCCAAAAAGCTGGATGCAACATAAGGAATTGGTGCTTAATTTTTTTTTAGGGAAGCAAACTATCTGGTTCACATTAGTGAAAGTGTGTGTGTGTGTGTGTGTAGTTTTTGCTCTAAATCCCACAGCGGGTGCCTTCCCATAATAATGATGCTATTAAACCCTGCACTTAAGCTGACTTTGCTTTTCTTTTTGCTTGTTCTTTACATCCCCTCCACCCCCCTCGTTCCATCTCCATCTTACTGTTTATGGCCCACAATTTTTTAACACTCGGTTAACCCCCCATCATCAGCAACATGCACCCAACACCCCCACCACTGCACCCAACTCCCCCCGTTGCATTATTAGTGCATATGGCTCTCTCTTGCCTCTGTAGAAGCTATTAGTTGAGATTAGGAGCAGAGGAGCAAAGCTTCTTCCTCTGTCCTCCCTCTCTCATCCTATCACTATTTTTTTAGGCTAGCTATAGCCGCCACGCTTTGCTGAATGATTACCATCCATTATAAAGCTTCATTGTGCTGACAGAGGCACAGAAAACCTGGTCGTAAAGAAAATGGTGGGAAGAGAGTGAGACACTTATAATCTTTAAACACACTTCCTGCAAGTGTAATGTGTGTGTGCCTATGAGGTGGGGGGAGGGTGTTGGATAGAGATGATTGGCCTTTAAAGCAAAGAGGTAGTCAGGAGGGGAAAGGAAGTGATTGAGCAGAACAGCCATAAATGCTAAACAAAAGCTGGAATCTGACACTGACTGGTTATTGCTAACTGCTGTTTCCCCCGAGGTTTGATCGAAGCTGCAGCGATGCAAACGTCCTCGCGCACCATAGGGAGCATTGTTAACCTTTTCAGTGTGGTACAGGGCCCCGAGTCTCCCACTCCTCCCCTGCTGAGATCTTTCAGCTGAGACGCACCCCTACTCCCACAGGTTGCACTTTTAGCTACAGGGGCCACACACAATGCTGCACATGCAGTGAAAAGTACAGCATGTTAGATTCTTTGTTATTCATGGAGTAAATTTAGACTACAAACATTTTAGAGGGAATAGAATTAAAATTGTAAGTGGAAAAAGGAAAAAAAAATCCTTGGCGTTGATTTTGGGTGTTCAAGAGATGCTGTGAGAAGAGTTTTGTTACTTGGTCAGAACAAACAAGACATGGATTGAATATTAATAATTTTCAACCCCACGATGCTGTTTGTGCCAATTTCCCTTTAGTATAAAAGCTCTGGATGTTGTAATCTTACCAGCACTTCATTTGGGCTCTAATTTATCTTTTGTGTTATACACTGTTTTAAACGGTTAGAATCAAAGCTAACCCATTATGATGTGGGGGTAAATTTAATAAAATTAATTTCTGTTTATCTATATAACGCCAATTCAGAACACATGCCATCTCAAGGTACATTAGAGAGACAATCCAATCAAATCATGCAGTCAGACTGGTTCAAAGTTTTTTTAAGGAAAACCAGCTCATTGCATCGACTCATTGACTCTTAAGCAATCCCTCACACCAAGCATGCTTGTAGCAACAGTGGAGAGGAAAACTCCCTTTTAACAGGAAGAAACCTCCAGCAGAACCAGGCTCAGATAACAATGAAAGCAAAAACGTACATTTGAAAAAAAGTTACTATATACAATATAAGCCCTAAAACACAAATACTGCCTTAAAATTAAACTATTCACCTTAATTACAATGTTATTTTTGATAATCTAATTGAACCAGCATGGTTAAAACAGTTCAAACAGCAAAAGTAGTAATCCAAACTAAATAATTGTCAGTACACACATTCTATATATATATATCTGTATAACAGAATAACAACTGATATAGAAATTTGAAAGAAATCCCAATTTGTTGAGAATTTTTTTTGTCTTTATCTCTTATTCTCTTTAAATGTGTTGATACAGTTGATACAGCACAGAAGTAGATTGGAATCGAGCCGGTTCTGCTTCTGTGTTTAGTTGGTGTTGTGCACTTAAGTATCTCTACCTGTGTGCTCATATAAAAGGTGACAGGTTATTTCTACCTTTTGAACAACCCTCCACATTGGCAAACATGAACATCCTATATTCTCTTCCATACATTAGCACTTCTGTGATTGCATCCGCCTCAGCTGCACTCTTCATCTCTCCCACTGCCTCCCCTCCCTGCAGTGGCATCACTCTCAATCACAACTATCTCTTGGATCTCTCCCCTTCCCCAAATCTACCACCTTCTTCGTGTCCATGCTTTACTTGTAATCTATTTTCCCTCCTTTTCACTCTCTTTCTCTTGCCAATACCCTTCTATATCATCCACTACTCCCTTCTTCACTACTTTTCATCTCTCCTCACACCACCATGCTATTCTCTTTTTGTTTTCCATCTCTCTTACTACCCCCTTTTTCTCTCGATCTCTCTGTGTCTTCGCCAGTGTTTCTCACCAGTCAATAATGAAAATTGCTTGCTACCTTGAATGGATTATGGGTGTGCGTAGGGGCCTTAGGTAGTTTGTTTGAAGGCGCAGTGGTGTCAAATGAAAAGGCCCGGGTCATTTTCTACCTGCCACAGGCCTTCTGCTCCCCATCACACATGCTTGGTAAAAGAGACACATAGAAACACACAATGGAAATAAACACTCATGCTCACAAACACACGGCTGATCAATGACAATGAATCAAGCATTACCACTCCTGTCTCCACACTCAGATGTACCTTTCCTCCTTTTCACTGCCTCCCTCCCCCTCTCTCTCCTCATGTATTATGAATGCTACCTAATTGCACGGCCCAGAATTTCTAGCCCAGGCTGGCACATTTACTTGTTTGCTTTGTATCTCTTTGCCTTCTGCTTGTTTGCTAAATCCTTCTGTGATAAGCTTGTTTACTCCTGGTTCTCGCTTGTTGAGATCAAACAATAAGCAGATTGAATGGGAAGTGCAAGCGCCTGATGGTCAGTTTCCCGGGGAAGGATGAAAAAATTAGGAAACAAGTTAAGGAAAATCCAATCCAAAGTGCACCTTAATATTTTTACCCTCCTTCAATCTTTCTCTTCTTTTTATCTCTTCATCTTCCACATAGTAGCTAGTTCTTTATGCAGTGACTCACGGTCACTACAGATCATACCAAGGGGGACACTCAAAAACTCAGTCAATCTCTGGGCAAGCTGTCACATGGTTGTTATTGAAAACCGAGTTGCACTAAGATTTCAACAATGCATCGTCCTCCAGCAATTGTGAAGTAGCTGATGTTTGAATAATATATAAAAGCAAAGATACGTGGAATAAAAAAAAGCTAATTTTGCAGCTAGTTTTTGTTCTAAAGTTCATTGTTGCACCATTCATTCTACCTGGAATTGACAAAGTTTCTCATTTTCTTTTTTTTGTTTGTTTGTTTGGGTTGTCAAAGTAACCTTACTTAAAAGTATAGTGGAGGACATTCTTTTTCCAGGTGGATCATCAAAATAAGTCGTCCTCCTAATTGTCAATCATTCTGGTGATATGTTTACGTAAGCCCCTCCTACGTGCTCGTGTCCATTTTCATTTTCCGGTGGTGAGTCTGACATAGTGGAATAAGGGCAAATCTTCTTTGGAAAGTAAGTTTGTACGTATGAGCGATGCGAACTGCAACTTTTGAACAGAGCGTGCACGAGGAGAAATGGGCTCATTTATGTTCTCACACACACGTGTAATAGGCATTCCCTCCCTAGAGTGGATACAGGTTTCTGCATGTGCATTTTTTTTTTTCAAAGTAGAGACGGTGGTTGTTTTCAAAAATATGCAAAAATCCTCCACTTTACCTTTAATTGACCATATTAAATTGTTAGTATGCTTAGCATATTGATGAATCTCTTCCTTTCTTTTTTGGTGGTTGAATACTAGAGTTTGGCAAATACTAGCCCTCGGGGCTTGTTGCACACTGCAAAAAGGATTTCTTATGGATCTCTTGCAACAATGCCCTTCTTCCTCCCCCTCTTCCGAAAAGAATTGAAAAAATAAATCCTACCACCAATAGCTGACACCCTCCTCATGCTGTAGCGTGGATCCATGAAGCTCGTCCAAAGCCTTGTGAATTTTCATCTAATTAACATCCAATAAAGAGCTCTGTGAACGCACTTGGTTTCAGAGGATTTTGATTAGGAGCATCATAGTAGTGAAAACCATAATACCATACACAAATACAAAACTTATTAAGAAACTCTATTGTTTTTTGTTGATACTGTATATATCTTTTTTTACATAATACCTTTTATCTATATTGTAACATTCATAGAATGTTTTGGAACTAACATTATCATTTTTTTTAAGATCCATACTTTGCCCAAAATCTGCTTCTCCAAAGCATAAATGCTAAAAGTAAATAATAGTAAAAAAAAATCTCTCAAGAGTCACAGTGCTCACTGACAAGATAAGCTTTGGGGCTAAAATTTTACAGCTACTAATAGACATTCACGCTCATCTCCTCTTCTGCCTCTTGGTGACTGGGCTGCTAATGTGTGACTGACAAGCCTCGGCTTCCACGTTGATCGGGCCACTTTTGCAGGTTGGCTAAGAATGTGGATGATGGACAGATTTGGGCTGTGTGCACGCGCACAAGTCGAGACACACTTGGATCAAAGTTTCTGCCTTACATCGCCCGTGCCTCACATTTAGATCGCCTGATCTGCATTCCAGCTCCCCAAAAATAAATATGTTGGATTTATCCTGTAATGGCCTTGGTTTGGATAGCAACAGTAGGAAAGCCCTGTTCTTACTTTTGCCAGATTGCTAGACTTGCACTCATATATTAGTCCAGCAAGGACCAATGGTTGTTAGATTGATATTTACCTTTAGTCAAATTAGAACCTTAAATCAAATGGTATTCACCTCATTTCTCCATACTTCTTTTCTAAAATGTAACCTACCATGAATGTTATTAAAAACAAAAGAGCTTTAACTGTTGGGGGACTAAAAAAAGCACATTAATGTCTACTGTATTCACATAAAACATTGTTGGTAGCTTTAAGCAGATAAAGGCCTGGTGATTTTTGTAAATCCATTCCAAAGCTGCTCTATTTTGTGAAAATAGCAAACAGCTCATTGATCCTATCTCTTTTAAGGCCCAGTACCTAAGCAACTCACCAATCAGAAGAGGTAGGGGTCTCTTCTGCTTCAGATTGGGGTTTAGACTGTCTTTCATTGCCTTTAAGTCATGATTCATTAATTAAATCCCCCCTGTTTTTTGAGGTATGTCCACAGAGTCAATCAGAGCTCTTGCCTTGGTTAATCCAGTTCTGATATCGTATTTGGGATTAACCTACAGGATTCTGAATGCTCCTAAAACCCACACAGTACACACTTAATGAGTTTGCACAGATGTCTTTCAATCAGTTATGGTTGACCCAATGAGAAGAAACAAAGGCATGCACTCACAAAATCGTATGATAAATTGTAATGACAGAATGAAATAGTTAGCTGGATTTAGGGCTTTCTTCCCTCAGGGAACATTCCTGTCTTCCCACAGAATGCAAAACCTGTGAAAAATCACCACTTTCATGTGCTTTTGTTAGCCTGATATTTCACCCCAAATTTGCCCGGCAAGCGAAAGCAATTTGCCCTGCAGGAAGTTCCACAGATCAGATTAAAGGCTCTACTACATTGCTGGATTTTGGTTTTACCTTGACATCCCGCACATGTGCGAGTCGCAGTGCTTTGGAAGGTCTCTGTGTCCACCAAATTCTGTGGAGACTGAACCATTATGGAGAATACCAACATTTCCTCCAGGAACTGCATCTTGATGATGACTGTTTTCTTTGAATCAGCTTCTTTCATGAACCAGAAATTATCCTACCTTGAGGATGTATTAACCAGACAAAGAGGTAAGGGGAGATTGCATCCTGGAGCTCAGGCAGGAGCATTGGGAAGTCAGTGCGGGAATACTGGCTGCAAAAGCCCCTAAACCATGACAAGGTAGCCAGCCATGCCCCCCTCTGGAGCTCAGGAACCACATGGGAAATTGGAGGAGTAGATCAGAGAAAAGAGTAGTAGGAGGAGACAGAGCAGGACAGTGGTGTATAGGTGGTGGCTTGTCGGTGCTAGCTCCCTTGGAGATTAAGGGAGGACAGTTAAACATTGGAGAAGCCCGATTTTCAGAAGAGGGAGAGAAGATGACAGCTGGCCATCATCATCAACTCCCTGATTGGTTTTGGTGAAGCAAATAATAACAAAAGTTTAAATTCTGTGAACTTTGCCTGCTTCTCAGGGGTGGTGGCAATCTTGCTCTGCTGAATTAGCCAAAAATGCACAGTTGCCTTGATGGAATCCCGATCTTGGCCTCACAGTGTTCCAGAGTGCTTGTGTGTGGGTTAGCATAATTTTTAGGTTTTTATTTTTAGGTTTTGTATTTGCTGTATGTTTGCACTAGCCATTTCTCTTTTGTAGGATTTTTCCTTTGTTTGTCATTTTTGTGAGTGCTCTTCTTATCATTATATGAGCTGTTTTTTGTTTGTTTGAACTGCGTGTAAAATTTACAGTGCATTGTCACCTCTCCACCACCATAGATATTGGCTTTTAAAAATGCACATTTGCCTTGATGGAATCCTGATCTTGGCCTCACAGTGTTCCAGAGTGCTTGTGTGTGGGTTAGCATAATTTTTAGGTTTTTAATTTTAAGGTTTTGTATTTGCTGTATGTTTACACTAGCCATTTCTCTTTTGTAGGATTTTTCCTTTGTTTGTCATTGTTGTGAGTGCTCTTCTTATCATTATATTAGCTGGGTTTTTTGGGTTTTTTTTTTTGCATGATCTACATGTAAAATTTACAGTGCACTGTCACCTCTCCACCACCATAGATATTGGCTTTTAAAAATGCACATTTGTGAAAAAGAAAATTGCAATCAGCGAGTGTTTATTTTCCTCTTGGATTAGTACTTTATTTTTTATCTTTTCAGCAATTTGCCTCTGTTTTTCTGGCGTTCTACCTCATTTGCACATTTTTATTAAGCCTTCCTAAACAGACTTCAAATATAGCCTTGAATTACTCTCAAATTGTTCATTTGATTTAAACATCTGGAGCAAAGACCACGCGAGACTGATAAGAAATTAGCAAGCCAGGGTACTGTATGATTTTCTAATTGACATCACCCAGAACATGACTGACACATTTAATTCCTCACTTGATTAAATATTAATTAGCTTCTGTAAGAAACAGAGATCCTATTTGTCAGAAAAAAATTGCAAAAAAAAAAATGTATTTCCTTAAGAGGTTTGCTGCTCAACACACCTTCAGACTGACCGGGTCATGAAAAAGAATGAGGGAATGAAATAGAACTCATTACTAGAGAGCGGGACCCATAACTTGAACCTTTATTAATGAGGGTGAGCTTTCACATGTCATGCAAAGTAATGGAAATCCTCCTCCAAAGTGTTTGAAAAAAGAAAAAAAAAAAAAATCACCACAAAATGCACCACCCACCCTATCTTTGGATTTACGAGCCGACAAGCCATTCGCCTTTTCTACCTTGTTAGTATTGCGCCTCAGCTCGAAAGCATTGAGATAAGCAGAGCGAGCGACATGAGAATTAGGGAGCGGATTGAGTGTGATGGATGACTTGGTGTGTAATATTCCTGACAGATGGATGAAAAATGAAAAGTTGTTGGTGCTGAAAAAACAAATGCAGGATTGGTGATGATCACATCTGGATGGGCTGATACCTGGCTGCAGCGGCAGCAGAAAAAAAAGGAAAGACAGTGACAACCCCTTGAGAACCGCTTGACAAGTTTTGCAAAAGATATTTCCTGCCCAGTTATGAAGGACCAAGAGCATTCGTATTCTATGTGTTTATCTTACTGTGTATGACAAGCATCATTAGCTGTAATATCATGAGTATGAGACCACGGAGGTGTCAAGAACAGTCAGCAAGAGCATATCTGGAAAATATGCCAGTCCCACACACCCAAATGTCATTAAAAAAGCACTCTTTTGCACAGCTTGTCAGGAGGAAAATAAGTGCAGAGGCTGTACACGTGCAAGGCCGATCAAGGATTTGCAGGATCGCTATTATTTCAGCAGACTGTGATTAGAACTGTCAGAATCGTTACCAATCACTTTAATGTAAAACAGCTGGGTGAAACAGAAATGTCACATTTCCATTAGGATTTTTTCACAATATTCAGTTTTCAGCTTTTGAAATTTGACTGCATGTTTTTAACCTCATTGTACCCTGTCAGTCTGTAGTGGAGAAATGATTATACTAAGATGCCTTACTTCTGGTATTCAGCTAGCATATCTTAAAAGTCCTTTGTAGAAATATAACTGACTATTTGATCTATGGCAATGATTTCAGGGTGCTTACACTGTCTGGAAAACTCTTGAGTTTTTTCCCCCCGCGTCTGGATAAGTATGAAAAAAAGATAATATGTCAATTTATCCTTCTGTGAATTCCTAGTTCTTCTTTCTGATAAACTTGAATTTTTCCATTCTCCTTTATGTTCCTCCATGCCTTGTCTTATCTTCCTTTCCTGTCTCGTCTGTCTTCCTTTCTCATATTCTAACTTATTCGTATAATTTCTCTCGACCTCCATGTTCTTTCTTTTTTATTTCTTTATGGTTTGACAAGGAATCCTTTTGCTCAGTTGCTTTTCAAACTAAAAGGTAATAGAACATTTCTTTTATGCTATCAGTTAAGTTTATTTTGTTGAATTTCTGAGGTAGGAAAACTGTTTCTCTGTCTGTACAGACAACAATATTTAAGTCTCAAAAACATTGGTCTGTGTAAAAAAAAAGGTGCACCTATATTCATTCTGGTGCTTTGCACAATGATATAGAGAGTGGAACAGTACAACACATCTCTAAAACTCATTCTCAACTCAACTTTATTAACAGAGCCATTTAAAAAAAAATCACAGCTGCCACATTGTTACATTTAGGGAAAGTAGTAAGGCAATTAATGTATGCATTGAATTAATTATTTTTGCACATATTTAGTTAAGATGCAAATACTCTTGGAAGCCATTGTAACATGCAGCTTATTGAGTTGTAATTCATACCTGACCTTTTGGTTTTGGCCAAATAAGAGTGCTGCATCACAGGAAAGTGAGGCAATGAAGCGATGCAAATGGCAAAGTAGACACACAGGGAATTAGAATCCGTAGCCTTCTGAATAATCACCCCTCCAATGCCTCACATTTTAAATAACACAGTCTGCAAAGAAGATAAATAAAATACTCCAAATTCCCCTTTTAGCATTATAACGTAAGCCAAGCATCTGTCTATAGAGAAGTGATTATTGTTTTAAGTTAGAGCTAAATACTAACTTCCCTCTCTCCTTCCACATCTTCCATGACCTACCTCTCAATTTACACCAGGGGTTAAATTAGCCGGCCTGATGAGGATATCATTATTTCAGCATGGTGCTGAGCTTATTAGGCAGTTACCAGTTGGCTTCTACTTTGTACGTCAGTGAATGGGGGGGCGAGTGGGTTTGAAACCTGTTCTGCAGAAACTGTGTACACAAAAAAGAGTGCATGGGTTTGGAAACGGCCCAGTCTGTGGCAAATCTCGGGCATTGTTCTTTGATCAAAGAAAGAGAGAGAATGGCAATGCAACACAAGCTCAAATTAAATGGATGTTTTGTCTCTTTGTGTGACAGCCTCTGCTCTGGCCTTGAGTTCTGATGTCAGGTTTTTCATATGGTTGTCACTGAATGACTTAGAATGGAGAGAGGTAAAAAAAAAAAAAAAGAGTGAGGGTTAAGAAAAAGGACAAATTCCTCTTTTTTGTTTCCTACAAAATCCTCAGGTATGCAAAGGAAAAGCAATCACAAACTAACATGGTGCTAACAAGGGCTCACTCTTGTGAATTGATTCGACAAAGCAGATCCGGTGAAGGACGGTGCACGTGATGTGCAGCGACCATTCTTAACGCTGCCCCTATCATCTGTCATGACAATGTCACTTTGAATCAATAGCCATCTCTGTATCACAGCTCCCCCCAAACCCCCACCAACCAGGACACAAACTCAGGAATGCCACCCAGAGCAGCCCCTCTAAGGTCTCCATGAGCAAAAAGCTTCAGCAAACAATGTGCAGATCTGTATGTGCTCAGTATTGGATATCCACAAGGCAGCTATCATCCCTGTCGTTAGCTTAGGTTACCTGAATAGAAGCCATTCATTCTCTGTTCCACCTCAAAGCTCACCGTCTGCTCATATCTGTCTCTCTCTTGATTAGAAGTGGAGGAAGGATGGAGATAGGGGCGCGGGGTCATGCATACAGCCAGGTGCTTTGACCTGCAGCCTGAGCAGGTGAAGGGAAAGACAGGGTTGAGTAAGTTGAAGTGAATTCAGGATATCTTCCATCTGTTGGCTGCTCCCTCCCTGCACTGTGGTAACTCTGCCACCCACCAGAAACCTTCATCCGCTGCCTTTGCTAGCTATCACACTGATGATTCTTTTATTCCTTGGATACCAGCTGCTGGTAAGGTGATAGTTGAAAAACACACATGCACATAAACACTCAGTTATGTGGGGACTGATTGCACCGAAGCAGGGAGGAGGGCCATTGGAGCGCAGGTAGAGTTCAGTAATTTTGCCTGTTTGACCTTGCATACCCTAAAGATGTTAATAACTGATACTTAAGTATTTTCCCTGTTTTCCTGATGCATAAAACATGCATCAGTTGATACCAAGGTGCTGATGCAGCTTGGTATTGACAAAAGCTGAGTTACATTTCTTTTTGTGTCAAAGGTTTTTTTCATGCTGTCAAAGTTACATTTAATACCCACAATCTCATAAATTATTACCCTGTCAGACTGTGACTTTGTCAGGTAAAGTAAGTGTACTGTAGATCTGAGCATGACCTCCTGTTATATAGGGGTGTACTTGTAGCTTGACATGATGTATCTATGTTAAACTTAGACAACTTTTATTGTAATTGTGTGGTGGGCAGTATGGCAGTATATAGGCATAAGGCGGGGTACACCCTGGACAGGTCACCAGTCTGTTGCAGGTCAACACCGAAACAAACAAAGACATACAACCATGCTTGCACTCAATTAAAGACAATTTAGAGAAGCTAATTAACCTAACATTCATGTTTTTGGACTATGGGAGGAAGCCAGAGTTCCCAGATGGAACTGATGGGGAGAACATGCAAACTAAATCCAGAATCGGGAATCGAAGCCTGAACCTTCTTGCAGCAAGAGAACAGTGCTACATACTGTGCCTCTGTGCAAACCTGTTGTAGAGTTTCCTATCAGTGTAAAATAGCTTTCATTCATTCATTGGTGCTAAAGTTAGAGACTCTTCTGGAGCCATTTCATTACTTTTGTGTCAGAGTGGTCTTCAGATCTACTGCAACTAGCTACTACAAGGCATCCTGTTTCTTGGAATAGCCATCAACCTTTAAAACTGTTTTAGTTGGGGATCAAAGATGGATATTTTAAAAATGTAGATATATTGATTTATTCGCCTTGGACTTTTTTTTTAAATTCCAAACAGAAATCCAGAAGGACTGGATAAAAACATACGATACATGTGCCGCAAGTCAGCCCTTCCAATTGCAGCTGATAAAAGAGACTTTTTAAACATGCTTTGTACAGAGCTTTCTATCCCATTTAGGGGATTTTATGTTAGGAAAATATATGCCATGTATGAAATAATCAGCACCCCTACTTAAAAATATGAATGGCATCTTCTTTTTCTGCTTTTCTTTTGCCACCGTGGACATCATTAGTGCTAGCTATCCAAAACTTTCAGACACCAAAGTTAATTACCCCCAAACACTAACTGCTTAGTCAACAACTGAGTAATAAGATCTAATGTCCGTGCAAATCTCCATTCGCTAAGAATAGTGTCAGTGAAGGCAAAAATGTGGAAAGAGCACCCAGACTTTAAGTGCACTTAAAGAAGTGGCTCTGAGGAGAGAACTATTTTACATGTGGATTAGTGTGCCTATCACAGTCATCAGACACTTGATACAAGGCCTTGATAGACTGATAGTCCGTCTTTCATGCCCACTGCTACATGGGGAGCCTTTTCCTTTTCTCCTATCTTTCACACACCTCAAACACATATACACTGATACAATCCTTCAAAACTGCTGGGATGTGACAGATCAGATTGTAAGATGCTTGCGCTTGCCTGTGTCGCTTATTGTAAAGTAGATCATATGCCTTTCAAAGTACATGCAAATATTGGAGAAAGCACATGTTGATATGTAAAGCGCACTACACCTAAGGAAGTCAGTATATCCATTTACTTATAAAAAAAAACTGCATTAAGCCCTTCCAGTTTCCAAGTCAAAGTCCTACTTTATCTTAAATGATGAGTACTGCCAGGGACACAGGCTTTTTCCACTTTCAACCCATTATTATTTTTTGCTGTGTTTTCCACTTTACACCCCCACCCCAGTGGGAAGGATAGTATCCGGGATTGTCTGGGCACGAGCCAAACACACACGAATTTCAATATTAATTTGGCTGGCACCTCGGCAGCCTCCCTGAGCCTCCTAATCTCCCACCGCATATCTTCATTATCTGAAAGTGTGCTTTCATCTTAATTCCATTTTCATCCATCAAACGTCGGGGAGGTTTGACCTTGCACGATCCCGACTGAGATAAAGAGTTAGGAGAGTGGGCGAGAGCCGCGGAGACCAAGATAGGAAAGCAAAGTTGTGGGGAAGGGGGAGGGAGTAGACGGCAGGTTTAAGATGATGAACAAGGATTGAGAGAAAAAAAAGCAACATGATAGAAAGGGTTTGTGTTCGAGTGTGAAGCCATTTCGGTTTTTGATAATCCTTATGTTGCAGCAGCAGAGTTTACTGTAGCGGCTCAACATATCTGCCTCGATTTCTCTCCTTTTCCGACCGGTTGTTATTCATTCCTCCCCCTAACTCGCCTTGGGCTATTCCCGTCCTCCTTCATCCTCTTCCTTTGCCGCGTCAGTTTATTTATCCCGACATTAGGGTTTAATTACTCATTTGTAGTAATTATTTCAGTAATTGTTGGAATCTTAATTGTTTTTATGCTGCCGTTGTCATGAACAGGTTGTGGATGGGACCTGTAAGATAATTAGGTTGTGTGTGTGTGTATGTGGTGTGATCAGGATCAGGTTGGCGCTCAGTTGATCCAGACAAAGAAGAGCCACCTGTCGGGACCCTCCTCAAGAAATGAGGTGAGTGTTTCTGAGTGAACGCCTGAGGACACACAGACACAGACATGGGAGCTCAAGATGCAGGCCACTTATCCAACATGAAGGATACATGCCTGCGTGATCATACTCAAATAGAACGCCTCATTAGTGGATAAGCTGTATATGCTCACTAAGCTATCGGTCTGCTCTCTTTTTGCCCATTTGGATCGCAGCCCTGATCTCATAAATGCAGGTTATCTGTTATCAGTGACTCAGGATGGTAAATAAAGAATCATTTATCAGCCCTATTAAATCCTCTACAATGCTTCAGCTTCTCTTTTGTATCTTAGAATTTTTTTTTTCTTATCCATCTCTCTGCAGTCTGTGTCTTGCCTTTTGATCATATCAATTCTGATTCTTCCCTCTCTCTCCGGTAGCCTTCATTTCAGAAGATATAGCATTCAGAGACTTTTATAAATGTTCCATCTGTGTTTGCGTGAAACAGATAGCAACGAAAAATGAGCTTCAGTTGATGCTGCTTCTGCTTATATTTCACATCCTTAACAATGAATGCATGGTTGTGACATTTGGCTGCTTTGTTGATGCCATGTCATGTTTTGTGCTGACACCCAGATTTGTGTCACAACAAGCTAACGTTAGCAGAGGCCCTTAGCCCAGATAGAAAACTGACAGTAGTGGGCTGTTGGTTTCCCACAGTTCTTCTAATGCAGTATAAGATAAAAAAAACTCCAGTTTCTTAAGTACTTGGCTTGAAAGAACTGCAAAACAATGCCCCTGTCACTGATACTGCAGCAGAAAAGTTTACATATTGTATTATGTTCACAAATTGTCTACACAGATTTAAACCTATTGTGGATATTCTCTTATTTATACAGTCAAAGGATATAAATGCTTAGAAATATTCATGCACTTCACATTAATTCTTTGTTATCCTTTTTAACTATAAACAAACATCTGTAATTCTGGTTGAATATTTGATATTTTCTTTCAAAACTATTTGTTTGTCACCCTTTGAGTGAAATTAAGTGACCTCCCAAACTCAATCCATAGATATTCATGTGTTGTGTGCAACAATAACAGCTTCCACTCTTCCCCTACGGTTTTTCATAAAGTTGGGGGGTGTATTCATAGGATATTCTTGAAAGGCCTTGACCTACCTCTCAATTTGCTTAAAGGCCAGCCATTGTCAAACATTGTGTAGTCATGTATTAAACAACAAGAAGACTTTGTTAAACTGTTGCTACTAAGTTATAAGCTTAACTTTCTCCAAAATCTCCTGTTATGCTAAAGCGATGAGTGAAACTAAGGAGTTGAGTCTTGTTCTTGGGAAAACTATCAAACCAAGACTCGACTTTGGATTGCCAAAGAAATTGTATTTTGTTACTTCAAAAAACATGTCTTCTCTGATCTGGAATCCACTAGATGTGTCCTTTAACAGGCTTCCTTTAACGGTTCACATTTGGAGATGTTAACTTGGGGACCCATTACTCAATGTTCTCTTTGTAAGGCTTTCTGCAAACTATTATTTTTCTAAACTTAAGGCCTCATTAAATGAGGGGGTCTCTGATGACTGACGCTGCTTTAAATTGGTGATTCACTTTGCACCTCACCAACAATCTTGATGTTATTTTACCACTGGTTAAGTTTCTGTCCTTTGCAATCACTTAAACTTTGTTATAATGTCAATGACAATTGAAATATTAAATCGTGAGGAAAGCTACCTAATTGAATTCCAGCAAATATTCAAAATTGATATAACTTTGTCTGGGGATTAAACATTCAAACATATTCAAAATAAAAAAAAAAAAATCATTACACGTTCCAAATGTAATGCACATTAATGTCCTTGAGATATGCTTAAATATTTTTTTCATAACTAAACTAAACATGTTTCATGGTTTACACCCAAGGCTCAATAAGGAGCACTGATACACTCCGGCCAGGAAGGGAAGAAGAACAAAAACAAGAGAAGAAAAAAAAAGAAACAAAAAAGGAAATGCGATCACAGGATTTGCAGGCAGGGCCTATGTAAGCAACACCAGGTATGGGGTTTGGTTGACACTCACTTCCCGGTGCATGCCAATGCTTGTGTCAGCAGGAGTGGCTCTAACATGGAGACAAAGGAGAAGCTCCTATCCCTTCCCAATCAGGGAATGAAACATTAGTCATGATTAAGTAGGGGTCACTGTGGATGTCCACAATGATTTGCCATAGCATTAAATGAGCATACGGAAAACATATCTGGTTGACGATGACAACACTGCCTTCATAGTACATAAAGCTTTCATTAGGCTTGTTTTATGTCACTGTTAGCCCACTATCAGTTATGAAACACGCATTTTGCATTGATTGGATTCTTAAAGAACTAAAAAGGGTTACTTGTTACTTTGTAGCTAATCCACTGCCACTCTTAGCTAATGGTCCCCGCTTCATAGATATAATAGATTGAAAAAGGTCTTCTTCAGCAGTCAGAAAAAAAGCAAGGACCGGGTTTAGCTTCTGATGATGTTCAACACATCCCAGCAGAATAGTATCTCTGTTACACTAGCGGACTAATCTGCCCCTTTAAGAGTAATTAAAAGTTTAGTCCTTTAAAAAGTAACTATATGTGATCTTCCCCCCTCTGATTCAGTGGTAGCATGCTGATATATAGTGTATTCGATGCCCTATTCCAAAGGCAGTCCTAAACAAGTGGAGAGAAAAAATAAAAGTGTTGTAGCTTAGAATAGGCATTTGTGTGAAGTTTTTGTTGGCTTCTGTTCATAACTTTATTGTTTACTTCTTAATCTACCTTTAGCCACTTTATGTCTTTATTTTTTTTGTCTAAGTGCAACATTATTCTGTGTGCAAGATCTGTAAAGAAACTCATCTGATAAGGTCCCTAAGGGTCACTTTTCTGTACCTAATGTGAACTTTTCATGTCAAAACCCCAGCTGTAAAACAGTGTAAGCATCAGAAAGTTTGTATTCAGGATTTTCTTCTGTTTGGCCTAACCTCACCAAAACATCCATGTGTGCAAATGATCCATCTGCCGGACATGCCAAAAAGAGAAGAAAAATGTAACGGAGAAACACCGAAGGACAATCACTTGATCCATGTTCAATCAGTTCTTGAAAAAACCATATGGTAATATGGAAGGGTAAGATCGACAAGGGAGTGCTAATGGCATCATCAGGTCTGACAGATGGTGTGTTACCCATCATGGCCGCCATAAAAATACTTTTAAAAGTGTTTAAAAATTATGTTACTTGGCTTTGTGCCAGGTTATTATATGACCTCACAACTTGCTGACATAAATTGCATTCAGATTTATTATTTTTTTCTGTCTCCTGCAAGCTTTCTTTCGATTTTATTTTTTAGCAGAAAAAGATAGACTAGGAGAATATGTCTTTTTTTCTTTTCCTTTCCTTTCTGCTGGAATATCTGAGTAGGTTCTTTCTTCTCCATATGGTGTCACTTTTTTTTGTTTATAGAAGAGCAACCTATAAGGAATGTTCATGGAGGAGTTGTAAGTTGGAGAAAAATGGGGAGCATGAAGAGGTGCGCCAGAGCTTGACAGGGCCAAGGCCATCAGTCAGCCTGGAGTACGATACGTGACACTTAGCAGGCAATTCCCTTAACAAGCCTAACACAACCTCGTCCACCATTCCCACATTTTAATAAATTATAAATATTTTTCAAACAATGAAAGGAACTTAGACAAAAACATCATTATATATTATCTAGCATTTTAACTGCCTTGTGAAAAGGGCAAAGACTATGTATAGAGAACACTTGGCAAGTCTTATAAATAGATATTAACAGACTCTCTTAATAAGTCTGACAAGGACTGATCATTTTACTTTTACACAACCGATATTTAATATTTCATGTGTGTGTGTCGAAAAAAAATCCTGTTAAATACATTAAATTTGTCTTGCTACTTTACAAAACATACAAATATATAGCTGCATTTTGAAAAAGCTCCAGACATGCTGCCTTAACACTTGTTTTTGGTTTACGAAGGTCCACAATTTTCACCATCCTGTTCTGTAACACCCTAATTAACTACAACTGGGCAGAACCCAAATCGAACTTGAATCCACCTTGATCAGATTCCAATTGATTAGCCGTCAGTTCAGCCTGAGGGCATTTGTCTCATTTATCACTTCAGTAACTGTGTTTCTAACAATCTTTTGCAACTCCCAGCCCTGGAATTGCATCAAGTTTCTTTTGCATTTAAGCAGGCAGAAGCAATTAGATTGAGCCAATTTAACATCCCTGCAAGTATGTTGTTTTTGTATGCCGTGGCTATTTGGCTCTCCCTTAGTGTGTCTCAGGTGGTGTATCAGGTCACAGCCTGGTTGCCCATTAAAAATGAAACACGGGTTCTTAATTACCGACTGGCGCTTTTGGCAATCATGGCAGCACTCATATGTCGCTGCCCTCCGTCACTCTCTCCATCTCTCTTTGGCTCCCCTCATTTTCAATTGGCCTCTTTATCTCCTAGTCTATCTTGCTTGCTCAAGCTCCCCTCCTCCGCATCCCTTCATTTCTCAGGGTTGACTGCAATAACACACTGGACCAGCAGTTTATGTTTGCTCCCCTCGCCCCGAGTCCAACCCAGCCACAATTACTTCCTGTGGTTCACAGTAGTGGGTCATTGCCATCTGCCAAAGGTATTTACAGCTGAAATTACACACACCGTGTTCTCAAACAGTTCCATTATCGTTCATTTCATCTAAAGGCTTTGTTGAAGGTAGGTCTAATTATAAACCCATGCATCGAGTAAGAATGGTTGAGAAGCCGCCCAGTGCATAAACTCAGTTAGTGCAGTCCACAAACTTTTATGTGGTCGGTTAGATTTTGTTCAACCTACAAAAAGCAGTGCCTAATTGAGGAGCCAAAGGATTTTTTTTAGCATCCTTGGAATTGAAAACCTAAAAGCTCTCTTAGTACTCAGAAAAAAAAAAACATTTTACTGTTTTTAGAGCCATTTAAAGTACATGCATCTACCAGCTTTGCACATCTAGACATTTCCAGATTTTCTTTGCAAAATAGTAATGCCTCAGCTTGATTAGATGGACAGTTTCTGTGATCATCCATATCCCATTACTGCAACAGATTCTCTATTGAATTTAGATGTCCTGCTACCTTTTGGCATTTTCTTTTTCTTGTATAGATAAAATCCCCTCTCATTGACTTTGACTTTAACATTGACTGGGCAATACCTAGTGTTAGTTTCCACCCAAACTTTACCTTTTGCATGAAGCACATTCATTTAGCTTTACTTACTGCTATAATAAGGCACTATGTTCTGATGGTCTATCACAAAATTTCAGTGTAATACTGTATGTTAGATTTTCTGAAAGAAAAAAAAAAAAGTGTGATGTTCAAAAGAGTAAGTAATCCAAGTGGTAAACATTGTCATGCAACATGATTAAAAAAGACCACTCAAACATGATGTATATACCTAATTCTCACAGTAATGGTTGTTATAAAAAATACTCTGACCTGTGTGATAACTGTTCAAGGTTCACTGATAAAAAAAAAGGGTTTTAAACAGGTAGCTGCAGAGAAGGGATAAACGTAGGTAGAGAGATTAAATGGAAATCTAAAAGTTCATTCACTGTTGACCAAATTGGATTACAGAGCATGAAAGCCTGTTTTCACCTGTAGAGGGGGGAAAACTGACAAGAACATATATAACACCAATTTGCGAAGGAGAATCAAATAAAGGCTCTCCATAAATGTACTTAAGTTGTATGATAGATGATAATAAAAAAAGAAGACAGACAACAGCTGAACAAGATCAGACTAATTACAGAAAGAAAAATAGCAAAGCCATAACTGAAACAGAGGAAAGATCTAATAAAAGAAACCTGCCATGAACAAAATGAAACTAAGACATAGAAGACATTAACTAATGACAAGACTAAAAAATCAAAGCTAGTCACTGAACAAAACAGAAAATTCTTAAAGATATAAAACCCAGCGATGAAAAAAAAACAAAAAAAAAACAGAAATAATTTACCCAAAGTGCAAGCTAGACATCATATTTAAAGTACACATAAGAGAAAAAATAACATAAAAATAAAAAAAAATCAGAAGTACTCCAAACTATGACAAGTTTTGCAGATAATCATGGCTGCAGCTTCTAACCCAAAGCATTTCACAATCTCCGCATGAGTGGCATTTCTGGTCTGCTAACAAATGAGCTTTTTTTCCCCTCTTTTCTTCTGTTCTCTCTCTTCCTCATGAGAAAACAAGTAAGGAAATTCAAGTGAATTAAAATCTATTTGTTCCCCCTTTCTTGTCAGGTTCTTTTCCCTCTCTCCCCAACTCGATTTTCCCTAATTGTGCTCTACCGTTCTAGTCTTTCTTTGCAACTAGCTTGCAATTCATTACATTGTATTTTTTATTTTTATTTTTTTTTTCATTATAAAATTGCATTTTCCTCGATGGAAAGGGACTTCTCTATAGCAAAAAAGGACAAGTTTTTGTGCCTCACATAAGCTGGCTAAGACTTCTTAGCACAAACATCACACTTAACATTTGCTTTGGAGAAATAGAGCACTATGAAACAAACAGAATGTTTTCATATTGTCACAGCTATTTTTTTCTACTGTTATTACACCTATAGGGATTTTTTTTCCTACTGGCTTCCGTTTCTATTATACAACAAATGTTTGACCAGCCAAGTGAAATCTGCATGAATATTTATACCAATTTATTTGTCGAGTGTTGATTGTAATTGCATGGAAACATGATTTATTGCCAAGATTGCTGTGTTATTCAGTCAGCCAGAGAAACAGAACTGGGGTGAAATAAATAAATAAATGAAAAAAGTTACACACACTCATACACAGAGCAGAATCCCCCTTTTCCATTGGATTGAAAAAAAAAATCATCACTAAGAAAACAGTTTTACACTGCACATGCTTAGCTGGGTGTATGGCACTTTTTAGCCATTGATATTTCATGCATCTGTTGCAGTTACCGAGACATTTTATAACCTAAAAACAAAGATTACCATAATACGGTTATTTAATACACAACTGTTTGTCAGCATCTAATTGGGGGGTGCCATAACCACATGTCTACAGGTGAATGTTAAAAAGTATTGTGTTTTATCCTATCAGGCACATTAAACTTTAAAATAATAATAATAAAATAAAAAATGTTTTAAATATAACACTGCAATAAAGAAGGGGACAAAAAAGAACATAATGTTTATATGTTTCTATTTATTTTACATCAGTTGTTTAGTACAGTACAGCTAGCTAACTGGTATTCGTATCTCTTTTTTTAGGTCTCTATTCTAGTCTAATGATTAAGCTGGTTGCCATAGAAATTTAAAAACGTAGCAAAATCATTGGACAACCAGTATTTGCATTTATATATGTAGCCAAGAAAAATATATTGACATTAGCCTATCTAATTCTGTCAAAGAAGATATTAAAAGTCTGGTTTTATTCCACACTGTTTTGCCATTAATACTGTAGATGTATTTATTTAAATGTCTTTTTAGCTTTAATCCATTTTAGTTATTTAAACAGAAGCATTTGGATTCTTTCCTGTCGTTTTATCGAAACAGTTCTGCCTTGGTAACTGTGTTATGAACATTTAGACCGGTCATGAAATACTGTTTGCGTTTGCATTCTTAGTAGGAGCCAACACATTTTTTTCATGTGGCTAAGGACAGTTCTTTAAGCAAAGACAAAAGTATTTTCAAAAAAGAATCTTAGAAGCTACAGTATCAATGTTTCTGATTGATGAATGATTTTCTTCCAATTTCTATCATATAATGCTTGAGTCCAATGTTTTAGGCCACCTTAAAAAGAGTTACAACTTATACCTATACCTCTAAAATCTGCTTTTTGTAAAAAAAAAAAAAAAAAAAAAAAAGATATCTGACATTTACCATTTTAAATTGCAATCACTTGAGGCTAACCATTTCATCTTCCTCAGGTGAGGGAATTAAGGGAACAAATGTGTGATGAGGCTGGGCAGAACATTTTTTGAGTAATGAGCCTCTGCCCCATGTAATACTCTGCTGATTGAACAAGGAAGTGGTGATGACAGTGGGAGGAGAAGGATTGTGAGCAAAAGGAGCTTTGCACCAGCAAGGTGCATGGACATTTGCAGCAGCATAGGCGAGCTCTGACAGTGTTTGTATCTAATTAATGAATGGCAATAACAATTTGTTATGTCATTTACTGTTATAACGACCAAACAGAGTCTTTCATTTCTCACTTCATGCTCATTCTCCCAGTATCATTCCTCTCTGCCATTACCTTTGTGCTGCTTCTTATTGGGACTGAGAGCCATAGGAAGAAAACTGAACAGGCGTAGACAGTGAGGAATAGGCCTTTGTCTTACTGATATGGTGTCAGTAGTAGTAGCATACATATTATGTTCTTCCATAATATGCTGAAGCAGAGGTATTGTAATGATAGCCTAAACTTTCCTCTCACCTAGCTGAACTCTTTGTGTGGTAACGTGGCAACAAGTGGCTTTGCCTCTGTATGCTTCCAATGTTTACCTTCTAGCTTTGCTTTCTTCTTTAAAATCAGGTCTTCCTTCTTACTTTCAGTGGTCAAATTAGTCTTATAAAACACAGGGTCTGCTTGGTTGCCAAGGTTTTATACAACTGAGGCAAAAGTTTCTTGCTAAAGTCTTGCAACTGTCTTGCTCTGTTCCTTTGGAAGTTAGATTGGGAAGGGAGGGTCAGATTACCTGTTATCACCATTAAAGGATCCTTTAAATTCTCGCCTATTCACTTCCGCACTTCTTTTGACCCCTTTTTCCCTATATCCTTAATATGCTTATCTGAAAGCCCCTGTCTTATTTTCAGCGGAGCCAACTCCCGAAATAATACCTTAAAAAAAAGAAAAGCTAGCCAAACTAGTCCCTTTTATAGTGACCCCCGGACATTTGGTTTCTCTTGTAGCCGTTTCGTCGAGTGACCTTCTCGGTGGTGAGCCAGCCCCAGGACCCTCACCAGCAGGGATCGCTGCAGAGCTGCTACGACAGTGGCCTGGATGAATCGGAGACACCTAGCAGCAAGAGTTCTTCGGGCCCCCGGCTGGGCGCCCTTCCCCTGCCTGAGGACAGCTACGAGAGGACAACGCCGGATGGCAGTGTCGGTGAGGCAGAGCACATGGAAAATGGTAGGGGCAAACACAGAAAGGAGATTAAGAATCCGCTAAGACATAGGAAGCACACACGCACATTTTGGCTTTAGGTTTCTTACAGGGTCTTCAATGGTAGACAGCCTCACAAACAGACAGGGATGTCCCTAATTCAGATTTGTGATTGTATCAGTTAAGGTGAGCTTTCATTTTTGTAATGTAGCAGCTCTGGTTGTAGCGGTTTTGTTATTAGGAAACATCAGACTTGTCTAATCGAAGAAGCAACGTGAGGCGTCCCCTATTAATCTAACCTCTTTCTTGTCATTTTGATCCTTTTATCACATTATAAAGGATCCAGCTCTGCATCTTGAAGAAATCACAATTCGTCTCTTTCTCATGTAGATCAGCTTGTCTTTATGATATGACCATCTTACCCTGCTTTCTTTAATTGACATGAAAAAGGGGCACAGCAGGAAGCCAGAACTCATCCAGAATCGTAAAGAAGTTATACAGACAACTGCCACTCTGATTTGCAATGCACTTTTGGCTTGCAGCTCTTCTAAAAGCGTTCACATTGCTTTGATTTAGAGAAAGATATCCATAGATACATATGTGTGTTCATTTGTGAGTGTGTGTGTGTATCTGTGTGAGTAGTTGTGCAGTAAGCGATGAGGGTAATGGTCCCATTCATAGCGGAGGAGTCTGAGGCGACTTTTAACAAGGAGTAGCTGTCTTGAGAGTGTTAAGCCTAAGAGCAGAGGCTTTTCTACCAGAGCTTAGCAAGTGATATTCAAATGGCTTAAAGATTCACATCCTCCCATGCAAAAGATGAAGATGTCACACTTGTAATGGTGGATCTGCATGGTTATCACAAGTCAAAAATATTCTCTAGACCAAAAACGATTGCTTTATCCTGAGAGAATTGACTTATTGGATAGGGATTGTTTGGCACTGACCTTAAACTCAAAATGTAGCTTTGATCTGTCCTTCTAGCTGCTGCTTATTTAATTATTGTTGTTTTTTTGTGCACAATTGACAGTCTAAAGTTGTCTTTTAGATATAGAAGGCCTATCTTAGTAGTTTTTTTTTAACCTTAGCTTAGACAGCCACTAGCAAGACATTCAGATTACAAACATGGTCGTCCTGTCAGTCAAATCCAGTCTTGAAATAAAAATAGTATTACTTGACCTACGAAGGGTTCTAGAAATAGTATAATGTATACCAACATGACTTTTTAATTTCACTTGTAGCCATGTAGCCAATCCAAAATGTACTGTTATAAATGTACAGTCAGATATAAATGACTGTGCCTTCCTTAAGATCTGGACCCTTTTCATTTTTTCACAATTTCTCATACCACTACAAACACTGATACATTATATTAAAATCATAGTGTATAGACCAACATTACATACCAGGTAAAAGCTAACATAACTATTTCCACAAATGAAAATTCATCTCGTTCCAGTCTTTGCCATGAAAAAGAAAAAAAAAAAAACAGAAGCGGTCCTGTGGCAACCGTGGAGAAGATGTGGAGATTCAAACTCTGGTGGGACTTCTGTTGACAGGGCATTTGTTGGATGAGATTATTGAGATTAAGGTACAAAAAAACTGGCATTTATTGACCAAAGTTACATTTAAAAGAAAAAAAGCTGTACTGTTGTAAGCTAAGCTAACAATTCACATGACGTTGAAAAACAGAATTTCCATTGTGACACAGAGCAATGGTGCCAGCATGCTACAGGGATGGATCTTTTTTTGTAGGGACACGAAACTCAGGAATGGAGCTCATTAGAAGATGGGGCATCAAAGGATGGAAAGTGGGACAGGGGTTTGCCTTCCATTAATTACAGCAATCCTAAACATATACTTTTATGTACATCTAGTTAAAATGGCCCAACCAAACTCCAGACCTACATCCAATTTCAGGAGAATCTGTTCCAAAACATCTCAAGTGTTATGGAGCAGTTCATGTCGGTTTTTCTCTCAAAATTTGCTGAAGTTTGTAAACATTTTGTGACAACTTGTTAAAAGGTGTTGGGGCTTTGGAATTTTTTGATATGAGGGATTTTTTTTATTTACTATTTTTGTTTTAACTCATCCAACAAATGGCCAAAGTCAATATGTAAATATTTTGAGGATAACAGTGGAACATACTGGAGCTGTAGAGCCACTTTGGAGGGCACTATAATAAAGATAGTTTGGAGAATTAGTTCTCCAAGAAAAACAAAATTCCCCTGTAGCCTTATATAGTGATTTAGCATAACCGCTCCTTTCATATAGGTCCATGTGGCTGTAAATAGAAATGGTAGAAAAAAATAGATTTTTTTTGTTCTTTATACTCTGTTGTTAGAAAGCAATGGTGTTAGCCAGCTGGGCTACTTTTATCCAGGCTAGAAATAGTAAAAAACATGTGATGAAGTCTGCAAAGTGTGAAAGTAAGACAATAACCTGTTCAACATATTCAGAGAATACAATCTTTGAAAATGATTGACAAATTTTAAGTACCTCCCCCCCACCTAACACACACACACACACACACACGTGCTGCACTCACATGGTGCTACGTTTGCTCTGTGCAGGGCCTCCTTTATTAAATTAAGAACCTGTAGTGACATGACGTTAAACTTAGCGGATAGTTTACTGTGGTGCTTAAAACAGCAAGTTTAAGCGGTATGTTTTTGAAGATTTTGTGCTATAAGTGTCTATGAAGTGTCTATGCTGGTTTGAGGCGTATTTGCTGTATGATGCTGTATTTTTTTTTTTTCTTGACTTAGATTTACCTTTAGAATATTGTAAATACTCCAAAAGAAGCTTAAGATAATACATTGGTTCTCTTAGTTTTTTGTTTTTATTCAATATGTTTGACAGCGATTGCTCTGGCTCACAGTGAGAGACGAAGGGAAATGTCCCTTTTATTGGATCTCTACCTTTTTCCCATGTCTGACTCTCTTCCCTTCGACTGATGTTCACGGAGTGTCCTCGAACAGTCGTCCTCCAGTGTAGTTGCTTGCACATAAATGCTTGCTCACTAGTGGGCACCTTTGCGCCTCCCCCTGGGGGATGAACACACACAAAGACAACACAGGCAGACTGTTTGCCTCTCGCTCTTGATCCCTACATTCTTTCAACCCTTGCACAAATGCACACAAAGCCTTTTTTTCCTCCTCCTTTCTTATCGTGTTCATCAAGGTCAGGCTGAAAACAGCAAATTGTATCCCTTAATAAAACACAAATCTATTCAACTTGTCATTATAGGAACTAGTTTGCTTACTTAAGATACAGTGCAGAGATGGATATTCTCCTTTAAATCAGAACAATATCTGCTGAACACATATTTTGACATAAGATAATCAAACTGTATACATGCTGTCATTTAGATATAACGGAAAATTGATTGACATCATCATTTCAATATTAAATGTGAAACTCCTATTTTATGAAGCACATAGCATTATTGATTTCTGGTCATTTTGATGAAAATGGCTTTCCTTGGTTGATTGTTTCTCTAAAATTGTTAATATTACAAAAGACCAATACAAAAAGAGAACCAAAACAAACAATGAAACGAAAAATGATTATATATAGTACATGTTAAGCTACTAAAATTATGTTCTGTACTTTTTTAATACTCCAAACTTGATCAGGAATCAATCTGACTGTCTTACTGCAATGAGAAAATCTATGGGTCACTGAATGCTCTACTCTATTCTCTGCTTAAACTGGACACTATACCCAAAGTTCTGCCTCAAAAATGGCCTCACCTCAAGAAACAAGGGCAGTTGTAGCTCACATCCTTAATATCAGTGTGTAACCTGGCTTTTGGGATAACTAAGTTTAGGCCGGATTTGGCAAAAACAGCCATTTAATAGAAAACTTTATGCTGGTCAGCATAATGTATGGAGCCTAAATAGGATCAATTTTTGATGTAAATAATTTCATTTAGGGTTAAAAAATGTTATTTGATTAACAGATTATTAAAATAATCATTAACTAATTTAGTACTTGATTAATCATTTAATAGAGCAGTGATTATACCAAGATTAAAAAAAATATATATAAACATTTTGCATAAGATAAATAAAAATCTTTTTTGTCTGTCAATATGCTTTATCCAGAACTCCTCAAGTTTGCAAGTAGTCTTCTTTAAGGAACCTTTGGCTGTCCGACTATTAATCAATTAATCAAAAAATAATTAAAATATTAATCAATTTGCAAAATAATTGTTAGTTGCAGCTCTAATTTCATTTAATTCTATGTAAATTGATTTGTTTGATAATATATTTATTACGTGATGTATAAATAAACTGCAGTAAACAGATTCAAATTAAATAGACTATGCTTCACAATCCTCTCAAGGCTTTGGTTATCCCGCCTAGGGATTAAAAGATGTACTTTTTTGTAGCCCAGTTTTTTCTTGCATTCAACTTTCTGTTGATGTTTTTTTTCAACAGAAATTTGTTAAAATCTGTAATAACATTCAGGGCTACTATGATATACTAAGCTAAGAATAAATAATAGTTACATATTAATTTCTATCTATGACTTATCTATCTAAAACCTTGGCACGGCCAAAGGAACGATCTAGGGTGAAAACCAGAGAGGGCCGTGGTTTCGCTGTGGCTATGCCCAGACTCTTGAGCAATCGTCACTTGAATATAACAACAGGAAAGTCTCTTTTTATTTAAGTTATTATGTACACTGGCCATTCATTCAAGCTGAACAGATTCACTTATAAATTTTAGCATATTTTGATATCCTCATTTTTTATATTTTCAATTATTATTAGTATGTGCTTTGCATTTGTTATTTTATATATTTATATTATTGTTATTGACAGTGGTACTGTATCTGTATTGAATGTCCTGCATAGATAAAATTGATGTTTACGAATAAAATATGACATTAACTAATTTGGATTACTGACTTAATAAACGTATCTAGTTCTTCTTTATTTAGATGCACCTGTATGTTTGTGGTGCTCCTTTCTCCATATGTTGCTCAGTGGTGGTATCTTCATTGAAGTCTTTTTAGATATTTTCTTTCCCTAGCACAGCTGGTCCCCCTCACTTATTCATAAGCTCACCCCAGTGCTCATCAGATATTCATAAACGCTGAGAATTTGGAGTCAAACACTCCGATTAGGCCGTTCTGGAAGTCAAAGAGCCCTTCCAGATGTACACCGTTATCGCTGGGTCAAAGGCCCCTGCTCTGTTATTGATCTTTGCATTGCCGCGGGGATGGGTTGGGGGGTTGGCAGAGAATTTTTCAATTTTTACCGTGTTAGTTCAAGCACACCTCAAAATAACACACCGTCAAGTCACTCTTTCATGATGACTGAGGCTTGTGAAGCGCTTCTATGCAAGAGGTATGTGTGAAAACTTGGCTGCTCCTAGCACTGAAGATGTAATATAATTTTTCAGCACATCATTGCAGATACGTGGTGTGTGCTGTGACAGTCGCCTTAGGTCACACTGCCAATGATCCTTTGCATTTGATCCATATAGCATGCATCATTACATTGTGGGTTGGTTCTTTCTGTATAGGAAAAATGAAATATATATCTCTGTAACCTTCCACTTTGGCTTCAAATGCTTGTGCTCAAAACTGGGCTTATATTAAAGTGAATGCGGGGCCGCCACTGGCCATGCAAAGATGAGCAAGGCTAATGCATCCCATGTGGACATGTGCAAATCAGTTTCTTATTGAACTGCAACTTAAAAAGAAAAACTTTCTTGAAAAATATTCTGCCTAGGCTATTTGTGACTCATTCTGATGGAAATACACTTGGCATATGTTAGAGTACAATTCTCACACTATAAAAACCATAGTTACAACATATCTATGCAAAGATTAAAAGAAAGGGAGTGGAATGATTTAAATGCTTTTATTTGAAAGGGAAAAAACAATGGTTCCTGCTGGAGTTAAACATATTACAAATGTTTAATTTCACATATCTGTGAAACACTGTTTCTGTAACTACAAATCATATTTCTCTTCATCAGCTTGTATGGTACCAATGCTTACTTTTTGGCACCAATGACTGCAGATATTCTTGCATTTCGGTTTGCACCTCACTTTTAGAAATACTGAAACAGATGCAAAGCTGCTGCCGCAGATTTGGAAAAAAGCTTTGCACGAGGTAAATATTTACATTTACCTTCCCTCCAATCATTAATTCTCTGGTTTAGTCATAAGAATATGATCTGCATATTGATAAAAGCACACATGCAAAAAAAGGTTTTCACAAAGTCTGCTAAATTGCAATCTCAAATCAATTTGCGTCTTCTTTGAAGATCTGCACATACAAACACATTTTCACCTGTTCAAAGACATGCAAACATTCTGAAGATCAGGGCCTACGACTTTTCCAACATAATTGCAAGAAACCAAGTGAAGAATGAATGAAGTGAAAAAGAGAAAAAAAAAAGTAATGCAAGAGCACACATAAGGTGTCATGGAAACCAAGGAGTTCTCACCGTTGTTCACACCCTTCCTCCGGCACGAGAAGCTCAATCATGTTGCAACTCTTTTAACTACCTCACTAGATTACTACATTGTTGTTCCTTTCGTCCGCTGGAAGGCTGCTTAGCCTAGTTAATAATGCACATGTCTGCATGTTTGTGTGCAAGTCTGTTCATTAGCAGCCCCAATTTTAGGGCCAGATGGCAAAGCGAGTCTGTTTAATTAAAACCATTCATATTTCAACAGCAGAGGGGCAGTGAGCGCTGGTCTTAGGTCTGATTTCCCTAAAGTTTGGTGGGAGTATGAGTGGTCTGTTAGTATGCCCATTGTTGCTAAACTGAAGAGAGCAGTGTAGTGAGAAATCACCCAGCAGAAGGCGCCCACCCCATCAATCGGTATGTTACACACGACTTTTCTTGCCCATCGCCCTCCCCTAAGGTTACAGCCTGTGCACACAGTTAGGAATAAAATCACTAGATTGTTAATCGGAAAATTAAAAGCAGGGCAGGAATGAAAGGGGTTATAATCAGCCCCGTGCACTGTGAATGGTTTGGAGTCATGTGCATATTGCAGCAGGGTTTACATTCCATGTGTGCCTGCAGTCACGGTTTGTGTCCCTCATTCATTTCCATCTGTCCCCTTAGCCCTCGCCCTTTTCTCTGTGTGATATCCTTAGGCAAGGCAACAGCAAGGGAGATAGAAATAACAAGAAAACCTGCAGAGATGATGTGAGAGAAAGCACAAGGGGAGCGTTAAAAGGAGGAAGCTAAGAGGGGAAAAAAGACTGAAAGACGAACACGCTACACAGGAGCATAGAAACTGGATTGAAAGATAGGAGGCAGGGAAGAGACCCGGAGATAGAGAGAACATTAATAAAAAAAGAGTGAAATAGAGAATGGGAAGCAAGAAAGAAAAAAAAAACTGAGGGATGGTGGTTACATGAGCAAAGAAGTTGCCAGCAGGGAGTGGTGGTTGACACAGGAGTGATTGATCACTGCTCAGCCGGAGCAGGCAGGTATTCAAATTATCCCCCAGTGTCACATCCATGGTCTCATCTTCCTCTCAGTCTCCCCACATGGGCACTGTGAAGTCCCATCATTGCAATCTTAACCCTGTAGCATGGTGAATTTGCAGAATGAAGCCAGAGAAAAGGCACTGCGCCATTATTTATGCTTCCATTAAAGTGTAACACAAGCTACCTGCTCATTTACCTCACCCCAGTACAGTCTGGAATTTGGAGCTATAAAGAGGGTTCTCCAATGACTTCACCATAATATAGGCGAGAAATAGAATGAACTTTGACTTGATTCACCTAAATAAAAAGGCTTATAAGGTATGCTTTGAATTGTTTGTTTTTCCTGCTTTTAAGATCACATCGTTATTTAAACTTGTCATGACCTTGAAGTTTTATAAAGACAAGAGAGGAAGGGATTTATTTGGGTGTTCATGTTATTTAAAGGATTATTTAAAAGATTAATGATTATTTATTCTAAAATATTAATATTTAAGCATATTTGTAAGTATATCTTTTTAACCATCCAGCTGAAACTAACTAAAAATTAATGTAAATAGAAAAAAGTTTACTAGTGTTGAATTTTGAGAAATAAAATGTAGCAGGAGCCAAAAATGCTAAATTTTCAACCATAATATGTACACCAGTAGGGTCATTCCCTTTAGATTGTGCCATAGTCTCCCATTTTAAAATGAGGGATTAAAAAGTGCAATGCGGTACGTATAGCGTGGGATATTCGACTTATAGTCTTATGCTGTTTTAAGCTTCTTCCCATGTTCATCCCTGACCCGTCTGCTGTGTTCCCAACTCATTATGATGCTATGTGTTCAAAAAAAAAAAAGTCTTACTGACCTCGAGGATTTTGCTGAACGCTTGCATTCATGCTGATTTTACACTAGACAGGTGACCCAACCTTATTTTGGCAACTTCAGGAAGGGAATTAGTTGCCCTAGATTGTATTTAGGGTTATCAGGGTAAAGTGGGGGCTCTTTTTTATACAATAAAAAAAAAAAAAACAATCTTCTACTTCAAAAATGTACACTACTCTGCACTGGTCTTTCATGTAAAATCTTCCCAAAAAAAGTCACGTTAGATAATCAAGTCAAATCCATGATGTTAACAGTTAGTTATTTCATTTATTTTGTATTTAAGCCTTATTTTATTGTCATTTACTGTATAAGTTTTATTAATTGTTAAATATTTCTAAGAGGTCTATAGCTTTAATGTTCTAAAGAGTTTTATTTTTATCATGGTGCATTGCGACTCCACCTCTTGCCACCCGCTGTCTGAAATGCTCCATTTAAGCTTCTGTCTCTTTAAGGACACCTGACAGAGATTATAAAAGCCATCAAGCAGCTTTACACACACCGACTGTGAGAAAAGCATTACATCAAGTCAATCTCTTTTATGGTGCAAACAGTAAATGTTGATTCTGCCAAAACAAAGCAGCCATATTGTTTTAGAGCAGAGGTTTTCTTTTTGAGGGGGTTTCAAGTAAGGTTGACAGTTGCAGTTCTGTGTGCTCAAATGAGCATTTGTACCATTGTGGATTTTCAGGGTGCTGCAGAGACATGACTGTGTTTTCAATAAGGGTCTGCAGTCAGACACGGGCAATTGCATTTTTGTGCTTTTTTGGGTGTGACAGAGCGGGGGTCTGCAATTTGTGTCATTTCCAAATAGCATGGGCATTGGTTGAATAAAGAAGATGAAATAATTTCCTTTAGCTCTCACTAAAACACAATGCATCCAAACTTCCTCCATGTATATTGTAGAGGTATACTTATCTGGTATAGTTTAAGGGGATGATCTGGTGGAGGAGTTTTCAATAAAGCCAATTAAACACCTCTCAAGGCATTCAACCAAATCCTCCCAATGTCCCAACCTGCCTTTTTTGCTGTCCCTCTCTCAGCTTTTTTACTTTGAAGCTCCCCCTCTTGAGCTTACTTCCTTTCCTCACTCTTCCCGGTCAGCATTGACTTTCCCTTTTTTTTTTTTTGCTAAAAAAATCCAGTTAGGATTCTATTCATGACTAGGACATAGAGTCGTCGGGAGGGGAGTCGCATTTGCTGGAGCATGTTAGAACATCAGGTGTGCAGCACTGGGGCGCAGCAGGTTCCCGTGTCTCTCCCTGTGTGTGGTCTTATTGCATGGGAAGGGAATGCCAATAATCTTTTTTTTTTTCTAGCAGAGCTTATTTATTTATTGGAACGTGGGCCAAGTTTTTTTTTTTTTTTTTTTTTACTGTGAAATGAAAAAAAAAAGCATGTGTATTTATGCGCATATGTGTCCTGCATGGCGACTTCACACTACAGTCATATCTACACAGTGAAGGCTTTCCTCTTCTGTTTCATACTGTTGTTTTTCTCACTTCAGGGACTTTAAAATCACAAAGTTCTGAAAAACAACACATTCAGGCGTCAACACGCTCTACAGGCCAATGCCAAGCTAGGTCCCCTCATACATTCATTCATGCATTTGCCACACTATACTTTGTGTGCAAGAATTGTCTCTTGCTGCCCTTTCTTTATAAATATATATATCTTGCGCACAATCACTCACACACCTTGTGGAAAAAAAGATATTTGCTGGAACAAATTCTCCCTCACTTCGTATTGCATGTACCATCAGGTGTTCTACGTTTATCAAGACACAGAACATTTACAAGACCACAGAACTTTCCGTGTGTTAAATGACAAACAGAGCTGAGCTGAACAGCATCACATCTTTTTTTGAATATTGCTGAATTTAAATGCATTTTTATCAAATTTAGTAAGGAAACCCTTGTAACTATGGATGTGCGAAAGTGGGTATTGAGGATCTTTAAAGGTTAAGTTGCAAATCATGTGCACTTTCCTTTTCTATCTGTAAATGCATGCTATGTTTCAATCTGTTATTCTCTAATACATAATGTTTACCTGGCTTTCAGCCAGTCCATCTATGACCTTTTCCACCACTGGCTCAAACTCAGCCTTTTAAGTTCAAATATTCTTTTCTAAAACAGAGAAAAAATGACAATAACATTCGAAGATATTTACTGAATATTTACCGATATTTATTTATTTTATTTTTTTATTGTGGACTATCCCACATGTCCCTGTTTACACAACAGCTTGTGCATCCTATCTTCACCAGGCTGTAGACTGGCATTCCTTCTGGTAAACTGAATATTATTTTTCAGGAGCTCCTTCACTTTGCCAACATCGTCGGCTGTTACCGCTAATTGACAGCAATTACAGGGCATTATTTTGGATTTTGACATCATGTTTTTTTCTTTAATTGAACCGCTTTGATGACTCAAATACTTAGCCAAGCATTGTAAAACTGTCAAAACACAGGCGAATGAATGCTGATGTTCTCACGTTGAAAGCTAATGACTTGCATGTGTGTATTTTTTATGTAAAGTAATAACCTTGGTGTGTCTGGAGTAAAAGTGCTTCTGTGATACAAGTGGCACTCAACATTCCTGTGCTACAGCACAAAACACTTGCCTAGAATAAACAAAACCAAAAGATCTCCAAGCTCTCCGATACTACCTGGAAAGCTCCAAGACTAAAAATATGAAAATGTTAAACAGCTGTAAAACTTCCTTTTTTGGGCTTTTCAGGAGTTGGTTGTTGGTATGCTTTAGATTACTATACTAAGGTTGTGGTAAACCAAAAAAATGCAAGGTTCAAATACTATCTTAACCTCCCTGGCCCCATAAGAGATGTAACTTCCCCATTTACTGGTGATGCCACCCTAGGGAGGGAACAGCCATCAGGTAGCTGCCATCAGTTCTGATAACTAATGAGTCTAGGATGTCTCTATACTCTGCTTACTCTTCTTTGCTGTTGTTTTGACTCAGAAACTGCAAAGGGGTTTTGAAGTGTTACATGTTAAATGTCTACCCACGTTGTCTCGATCAGATTGAAATCTGGGCTTTGACTTGGCCATGCCAAGACCCTTTCCTTTTTTGTCCTGCTGAAGGTACCCGACTAATAGCAATACTTTCTACCTCAATCAATATATAAAAAAGGTTGTTAGTACTATAGAGACTAAGAATAAAATTGCCGTTACTAACATTAGTATTAATAAGGATGTTTACTCGCAAAATTAACTTAGCAGCCACATATGAACGCCACAGCACCTTTAGCTTCCTCTTCAGTGAGCATCAATTTTCATACTGATTTCTGAGCGCTGCTTTGTTCTTATCCCTCTAAGATTCAAATATGTTTTATTCATTTATTTTTTTTTTTTTTCGCTATTCATCTTGGACTTTTCTCGATTATTTCACACTTAATTTGGAGGTGCTAACAAGCATAGATGCTGTAGGCTACTTTCTTGTTCACCCCCTGTACACATCCACAGTATCATATCTCTGTTGTTATTGTAAATACATGAAAATAGCTTCTTTTTTTTTACTATCAAACTGAGCTAAAACTATGAATACAGTAAAATAAAGAAAAACAAAAAAGATATAATTTACAAGCAGGATGCAATTACCTTTCAGAAATAAAAAAAAAACTGTATAAAACCAGAGTGAGCTTTTGTTGGGTCATTTAAAATCAGTCATATAACATGACTAGGCTCCTTTTAAATAAATTTGTGAGGACTTGATCTGTTTTCTTTCATTTTCCTTTATTTTTTTTTCTGTACAGTACTAATGCGTTTAAAAGGATTTTGTAAATAATGACTTAAAAACTGAGGTGAATTCTATTCTCAAAGGCATAGAATGATTTGGATAGATTTTCTTCCCTTAATAAATGTAACATTAAGACCAGAAATAGTTGTTTTAACTCAGTTTATCACTGAAAATAGAAATTGTTTAATAACCCAAAACACCAAGTCTACAAGTCAAATGAAGAAAAACTGTATAGGGATAGCTTTATTTATAATATATTGTCCTTTAGTATAGCAAACTTCTTGACTGACAGCTGGTTGTATTTTAAGACAGTGCAGTACTTGGATTACTGATGTGGGAGTCAAGCAGAGTTATTAAAATCCTAACTGAGTTTGCATCATACACATAAGGGGAAACTAACCACTTATATTTTCTTTAATCCCCTGCATGCACTCACTTAAAACTTTGAATTTAATGTCAGCAAGCGCATGGGATTAGGAAGCCAGAAGGGAGCAATCTGCCCGAAACTACATTTTATGATTATATCATAAGAGTTTTAAAAAAATGCAGATTTACTGTGGGATATAATCGATAATATTTAAAATGTAAACTGGGATAAGACTCCAGTGTACTTGAAGCTTAAATGCAGATGGTTGGTTGTATAAACTTTATTAAAAAAGGTAAGGGGAAAACCTATAAAATATTCTACCCTCACCACATGAGAAAAAAAATATTGAAAAGTGGTATTTCTATATAATGGTGGTATTATATAGAGTGGTATTTCTGTGGTTTCTATATAATCTATACAATACATAATATTCAGTATTATATTTTAGCCAGAATTTAAGACAATTTTTGCAATATTACTGGTCTTTTTTAAAATGTGTTCTTTATATAAATAAAAAATGGAAAGCTGGAAACCAGAGGTTGCAGTTGTGTGAAACTCTTATTTGTTATTGCTGAGTATCTAACTCAGTGGTGGGCGGCCAGGGCCTTCAAAGGCTTCTCTGCTGGCCTAAAATCTATCAGAAAAACTAACCTACACTGACAACCTACACTTTAGTTATCTTCGATGCAACTGTATTAATTTATTCCAAAAAATACTATATGATAGAAGGGGCACTCAACTTCCCCGTGCTATGGCACAGCACACCACTAAATCTTGCCTAGAATAAACAAAACCAAAAGAGCTCTATTCTCTCCAATACTATCTAGAAAGCTCCAAGTCTAACAAAAAGAAATGTTTAACAGCCATAATAATTTCTTTTTTTGAGTTTTTCAGGAGTGAATTTGCTGGTACACTACAGATCATTGTCTTGCTAAATATATCCAACTAATATTCATACTTTCTACCTCCATCCATATATCAAAAGGGTTGTTAGTCCTGAGACCGTAGAAACTACAGTATAGCCCCATTTTGAAACCTTGCAAAGAATGGTCCGAATACAGTAACCAAGATAAATGTCGTGTGTAATTGGAACGCAACTGAACTGGACCGTGCCAGAGACAACCGAACGGTGCTAAAACTATTACTAGTTCAACAGTAATACGGCACGGTCCATCTGTGGCTTCGTTCTCTGATAACAAAGAGCACATGAGCAGATTGCGTCATCTCCTATTTACAGTCAGCAGACTTATTTCTCAGATTTTCTGGCGTGTCCGGCTTTGCAGTTCACAGATCTCTTCACCTATTCACAACACAAACTTATTCTCTGCCTATTAACAATATGTGGCATCAAAAGAGCGTGGTGCGACATGGGATGATGCTGATCTAACTATCCTGGCTTTAAGGTGTTCATTGGGTTCAACAGAGTGACAGCTAGGGGAAAGAAATAGCCTCTTTGGTCATTTCTTTCTGTTTGTATAGCCTCTGGTTGACAAAGATGTCCGAGCTGAAGGTTAAAGACTTTCTTTTAGGAGTGCTAAAGCTGTCCTTCAGAACAGCAGATATTGTTAAAAATAATACTCATATGCTGCATGTATAGCAGTAGAAAAAACTGTACTGGTATTAGATAAGTTGAACACAACAGAATATCTACATTCTTTATACATATCCCCAATTAAATATTCTGTTACCTTTGTAACATTTGCAATAACGGTACCTTCTTGCTTGTAACTTCGATGCATAGGTAGGCTACAGATCCATTCACAGGTGTACAAATTTGCTGCATTTGTAGAGCAACTATAGCTACAATACTTACAAGTTTTAGCTAAAATTGTAATCTTGAATAGTAAACTTGAACCCCAAAAATTGCTAATATAAACCATACATTTTTATTTTTATAGTTTCTTTATTATTTTTAAGATTGTGACTACATAGTGAATATGAACTTAAAGGCCCCTTTTAGTGTAGTCAGTAGATAAGTTATGGTATTAATCCTTCATTAAGTGCTTATAGAATGAATATTGAATGGTTAAGAGGTTTGCAGAATGTGAGATATGTGTGTTTGCTCAAGCGTTAAAGTATAGTGAAATTGTGCGTGCAAGTTTTTCCGAATAAGAATTTGAATTCAGGCACAGATGCATCTATTCTCAGTGCTCCGAAAAGACCGGCAGAGCCCCATCAGAATTTAGTTCTACCCCCATTCTCGTTTTGCCCCTTAGCTCCTTGCTCTTTGACTTATAAAAATAGATGAAAGCATTTAACAATGGAGGAAGGGAGGATTATCCTCTTGTGCTCTTCTTCTCTCTCTGTCTCCCTCTCTCGCCTGCTGTCTTTGAAGAGACTGTTTAATGTGTCTCATATGTTTTAGAGGGGTAGCGAGGGAGGAACAAGAATTGGAGGTAAGGTCGAAAGGAAAGGAGGTGGAGGATTAAAGTAAAGAGCAAACATGTAGAGACGAGACTCCCTCACTCTCCCATGGTTATAGCTTTTTGGGTCTCCCTGCCACACATGCTACAACCTTTGACATCACCATTGCTTGAGGGCTTAATAACAATGTGTGCATGCACCTCTACATATGAGGAGATGTACAGAAAGCCGTAACACACACAAACTCCCGAATACCTTGACATTTAAATATGCAAGTACACCCACCTTGAGGGGTAATATCTCCCTGACAAATCTGCTTGCAAAGGAATTTTACATTGGCTACCCTTAAGCTGAAAATTTTCACAAGATTCTGCTCAGTGATACAATGAGTTACCAAGGTATACCGTGCATGTGTCAGAAAATAAATCTACACCTTTTTCAAATCCAATGCAGTCCTTTTTTCAATTTTAAAAGGAAAAAGCATGCTCTGTATTTTTTCATAACCCTGAACAATCCTTCTCAGTCACAGTGGAACTTAATGTGCTTTTTGAGAGACCTCTGACTAAGGGCTTTCCTTTTATTCGGTCCATTGAAACAGTTTCCCTGGTGACTGTGAGGCATGAAATCCTCATAACGATTGGCATTAGCACTGTGCCTTTTTTACAGAGGTGCAAGAGCTCAGTTGATACTGCTTTGGTTTGCTTTTTGCATCTAGAATCCAAAAAGAGATGAGCTGTATTGGCATGCATTGTTCACCTGTTTGGAACCAGATAAATGTTTGACCTGTCCATCATCTGTACATCGTATGGACTTCCCCTATTATTTTGAAATGGTTATTTGAAACTATTGTCTGTTGTCAGACAAAGTTTAAAACTTCTCTAGAATGTCAGGGAGGGTCATTTAACACAGAAACATGTGACTTTACTGAGTATAACTAAAATTGCCATTGATCCGCTATTGTACTGAGTAGAAGTCCAAGATGATGCACACAGAATTTGTTTCAGATCTGATAATATGTTAGAGGGGATTGAGTCATTTGAAATATTCTAGGATTAGAAATTTTATCAAATTCCAGTGCAAGACAATTGCAATTGGTGAATTTTGGTAAACCGAAAATAGACAGATGGAACTAACTTTGGTATAACTATGCCATATGTAGGTTAAAGCTTTCAGAATTTTTTGGTGATAATAGAAGATTTGAGGACTGGGCACATCCCTAGACATGCTCAAAAAGACACTATTTTAATACATTCACTGTCATTTATCGTCCACAGGATGTATGTGGTGCCTCTAAATTTACACCCTCGTGCAGCCACAGTAAAGGCCAAAATACACCGAATCCGATTTTGCATCCAATCCTACAGAAATTTGTGTCAGACGAGGATGTTGTTTTTGGTGCTCATTGAAAGTCAATGGCGATAATCACACTCAACATGATTTTACGTAAAGGGGCTTGCATAGCTCCGACTGATATAGAGCCCAGGTCGCTACGCAGTAATTCAGCGGCATTTTCATGCGTCTGACAGGAAGAGAGATGCTGTTACAAAGTAAAACACATCCGCTTTAGGGGAAAATACAAAATAAAATCTGATCAGAGATTAAAATGTTGTATGCAACCAGTGTGTTCAGGCCTTAAGGCAACTATCTGACATTACAACAGTTTTATATGGCAGACTATACCTTCACAAGGGATACAGACCAGTAGCTTATTACTGCCTTTTCAGCCATTTCCAAATAGCTTTTTTTTTTCTTTTTTTTTGGTTTTACCAGTAAACAGGTTTAGCTATTAGTCCCAAAGCATTATCCCACCAAGCATAAATTGGTTAAAAACACATTGAAAGGACATGAATTACGTCCAAACAATGACTACATTTGCTTGAAAAGTGAAAGGTGAAAAACTGTTATTTTCAGATCGTTTTCAACGTCTTTTATTGGAATAAGGTGGGACAAAATCAGACAGATCAACCCAAATTTTTTAAAATAAATAAAAAATATGACGTACCGACCAGATTTAACCTTAAAACCAATGTCTGAAAGAGGTCTTGTGTTTATGGGAAAGGCAACTGTAATAATTAATTCTATGCCAATACAAAAAAATACATTTGAAGGGTTTTCTCCAAGTCTCAAACTTCCTGTAGTTTTTAGGGAAATAACTCCAAATACTTAAAATAAACACATTAATATTTAAAAAGGTTGTTGGGGTGGTATTGAGCTTATGAAGCTTAGCTTTGAAGTGGTACATAGGTAGCATTATGTTGTGTCTTGTAGGGATGGGGAAACATGGGGCCTGGGGTTAGTCGGTTGGTCCTCACTTCTTCAGATTAAGGTGTGTTAAAGCAAAGATGCATCTAGAAGATGCAGGACACTGGCTATCAAGAATTTGATTCAGATATCCCTGCTTTAGGGCTCTTAGCGATAAATCTATAGAAATTTTTTTCTGTGTTGTTGCAGACTGTGGAAACAAGCGAAAGCACGGAATGCTCCAAGTTTAAGGTCTTTTGCAAGCTCCTTCTCAACTGAAAGGCAAGTCCTGCTGCAAATTGCCTAAGACAGGACTTGTCTGTTTATCCCAATGAAAATAACACAAGCATGAGCAAAGCTTCCACTGATTTCACCATAGGTTACAAATCAGGATGTTTGTATAATGTAAACGTAACCTTCAGCGTAATGATGTTTTTCTTTCTCTGAAACTGTTGCATTTAAATTGATCTCTCTCTGCATTTGTTTCAGGCACAGCCTCTATCATTTACTTTCCTCATCAACAGTCCGCCTCAACTTTTTTTATGATTACATTTGATAGTATAGCTAAATTTCCAAATGTAGTTTGGGTTGAGGTAAAAGTTATTTGTGTTGTTCTTTTATTGTTTTGTTATACTATAAAAAAGTTTTTGTACTTTAAAATGTGTTTGTGTGCATTTGTTCGAGTTGTTTAAAAATACTCAACACGGTGCTTATTATTGGTTTTTGTATTTTTTTTTTATTTTCTGTGATCGATAAATAACAATAAAATATTTGATTGATAAGTATAAGTATCATTAAGATTAGTAGTATCAATAAATTCTTAATGATGCCCATCGACAGTGTTTTAATGGGTATAAATTTAACCCTTTATAAGCTTTTTATGTTGAGAACCAGACCTCTTTTTCCTTTTGTCAAAATATGGTTAATCCGTCAAACAAATCTCTCAGAGTCTTTAGGTAAAGCAGGATTTTTTTCTGTGACTGTAAGATGTAGTTATATTTTCAGGATTCGGTTTAGCAGCTGACTCTCTTAGAGATATGTATTACTCCTTTAGAAATGTAATCATTAAATTTACTTCCTTTTTTGGTGTTTTTTCCCCCCTGTCTTTTAGTTTTGGTAAGCAAGATCCTAAAATGAAATGTCATCCACAGACCCCTTTAGTTGAGAGGGGAAAAAAAAACTGGGCTTTGCTGACAGCTTGGGAATTATTTTGGGGGGAACCATGCCCCATTACACTCTCCTGCTGGGAAGGAAATGCGTTGACATCCAGTTATAGAAGTCCAGAGTCAGCTTTGAGCACAAGAATTTGACATTTTCTTTCTCTCAAGAATGAAACTTAACTTTACTGAAAGCCTCCTTGCATCCTTGCCTCACCTGCCTTTTCAGGTGAAAAACTGTGTGTCGAGATCCCCCACCCTCCCTCCGGGCCGGACTCCAGTCCCCACACCCCTTTAACCACTAGGTCAAAAACCAAAAGAACAAAAAAATAAAAGTTATTTTCCTCCTGTCTTTCATTATCAGCGACCATAGCAGCCAGCCTTACTTTTTTGCGGTCACCCTACAAAGTACAGGCTCTTAATGACTGCATCACCTTCCTGTGACAGATGATGAAAAGATGAAATGGCAGCTAAATGCCTACATTTGGACCACAATGGAAAAGACGCCAAAGAGCCAAAACACATCAGGAGTCACAATCAAGGGGAAGTAACATGACACCGAAAGCAAACAATGGAGGTAAATGCAGTGTGGAATTGATGAGCGATGTCCAGGTGAATTGCTTTTTTTTCCACAACCCCCTAACCCAGGGGCTTACAAAAGATTAACCGGAACAAAAAGCAGTTGTGGCACACCTGCTTTTTGCGCACTTGTGGCAAAGAGTGTGATTCTTTTTCTGCTTCCTGCCCTTTTTGTTTGTAGTCCTGCCTGTAGACTAATGGGTACCTTGAAGGTTAAAACCACAGTATTTATCCTGTTTGTGGACCAAACTTACCTTGAGGCAATCACCTTAGGGCTGATTGTTGGATTAGTCCCAAAAATGTTTTCACAAGGCACATGAAAGGTTATGTTTAAAACAACAGACTGACCAAATTGGAGAAAAAAAAGCCAGATATATGACGGGGTGATAAAAGAAGCCCTATGAATGTTTTGCCACAATATCTCTCTGATTCCTTTTGGAAATGTATTTTTTTTTCTCTTCAACTTTCATAAAGCCCGATAAGTCACTGACACGCCAACGAAATATTGGATGTACCCCCGCTGCCAATGAACCAACCAAACAGAGCATCCTAATCCACCAGTGATGTTCCAGTAAATCCTTTCACAATACCCACAAACATGGCACACACAGAACACATGCGAGTATTCACAAGCACAAACATCAATACATATGTGCCGGACCAGATTTAAACACAGCGAAAAATCTCTCTTCATCTTCCTTTAAGTGAATGCCCTCACATCAGTTCTTGGCAGCCTGTATGAACACTGTATTTGGAAGTCTCTGTGAGAGGTGTGCGCTGTTGTTTAGAGGGATGCTGCTGGGAAGAAGCTTACCTCTTGCATTCTAGAGAAACAGGAGATATACAAATCCAGGATGTGTGGGTATAAATATTGCATAAAAGATATACAAAATTAGAAATAAACTTCTATCTGAACTTGTTTAGGGGCTTTTGGTTGCAATGGGTCCCCTGTATCTATCCCCTTTCGGCTGTGGCATGCAGAGGAGAGTTGTTTAGCCTGCCGCCCACGCACAATGTAATGCTTGGATTTGAAATTCTTCTGGAAGTGACAGATTGGGTTCACACACTTTGCTGCGAAACAAGTTACAGTCATTATCTAGTAATACAGAAGCTGCGGTGATAAACTGGAACTGCTCTTTAACTAGTTCCTCTCATTTCAAGACTGCAGCGCACACACACACAGCAAGTCTTTTTGCCCTTTCATGGCATTTTGTTAACACGTTGCTGAAATTCATCTGCAAATATTTAAAGATGAAAAACAGGATAAATTAATTTGACTTCTTCTGAGGAAAGCATGTGTGTAGGAGAAAAAATATAAATAGAGGTTTCTGACTCAAAGGTTGCTAAATGTAATCTGATATACTTCCTTAAGTGATGAGGTGTCAGAGGTTAACCACTGACTTCAGAAATAAGACAACAATCTGGGAGTCTTGGTGTCTAGATGTCTGCTTTTGGTTTTGCCAGCATTTATGACCTGGTGTCAGCTTCCACAGATTTTAAATGAGAAATCTAATCTGTAGACACTTTTTAAAGCACTAATAACATTTTATGACTTTATTTAAAAACAGTAAGACTGTGTAAAATGTATTTCCATTCCAGTCAATTCTCATCTATGGTGGCCATTAGCTGGCCACACAGAGATTCAATTTTCTCTGTTTTCTTTTTGTCACATTTTATAGTTAAGACCATCAAAAATCATCAATAACAAATAACAATAATATTATAACAAATTATGAATAAAGGTATAAAGAAAGGGTTCTGTTATTGTCAGAAAAATCTGCCCCAACCAACCTAGATTTATGTGCAAAATGTTTTTGTGTAAATTTATGAATCTGTTGTTAAATCATTTAACTATGATAACGTTTTTTTTGTTGGGTGAGTGCCGAGCAAAACCTAATCCTGCAATAAATCACCTATAAAATGCTGCAGTAAAAAGAAAAAAAAGCTTGTCCCACATTTTCACATTTCCCACAAAGCAACATAATGATCCCAATGATATATGGGAAATAATACTACATGGCCGAAAGAGATACAGGTGGAAGCTGTATGTGGATTATGAAAGGTGTATGTGTCTGTATATCTTGTATAAAATAACACAGTTTGTCAAATGATTAACACCATACAGGCAATCAAATATGATGGCTGCATTCTGAAAATATGAGGCTCCTTTGCTGCTTCCTGATCCTGAATACTTGCCTTAATTGAGAAAAAACACACAAATTGTACGAATTTGCAGAAAAATTCTGATGGAGAAAACTCTTGTTTTATGTGTGTTGCTTTACTGCTACTGTACATAGCAAATCAGGTTGAATAGCCTTAATAGTATTAATAAGCAAAGTAATAAGTAAAATAATTATTCAAAAACTGCTTTTCTAGTTTCTTAATAGAAAAGGTAAAAGTTTTAAACATAGCATCACGGTTCTAATGGTTAAAAACGAAAAACAAATTTGGTGGAATAAAAAAAATATCCCCAAAGATACATCTAGTACTTTTGCAGAAGTATTCAAAAAGAGGGAGATATGGAACAATGACTACATCACCTCGCAAGTTGTTAACCTAAAGACATGCATTATAAATCATCTTAACCCCTAAGTGATCATGAAGAGAGCAAGGACACGCATACACAAATACATTTCACCTTGCACCTCATTCTCTAAACCACTGCTGAAATCACTCCTCTTTATATTGAAAAATAAAAATAATAAAGACGCTGCCCAGCTTTAACTGACCTCAGGGCTTAGAGTTTACTTTAATCTTAATCAAAAGCAGCTGCGGATTATATGCATTAACAACAGATGGTTTTTGCACTGAATATTGGGTTTTACCTACATTTCTTGATTGTTTGAACTATTTCCCCCCCCCCCTCCACTTCCAGTGATTTTCTGATTATTGCTACCCTGGCTGCTGGTGATTTCATTTTGTTCTTACATGCATTATCTGGGCTTAAGACTCGCTGACCAGTTTGGGAAAAAAAAAAAAAGCCCTTGTCAAAACCTTTCATTAGCATCAAAGTCCTAATCCACCTTAACACAAACTCCCAGTAATCCCCCCCTTTCTCTTGAAAAGACTATAACTGTCGACGCTCATGTTCTCTGGCTGAACTCTGCATGTGGACAAAGCAATTTGTTGCTATAGCATCAAGGGAGAGTTTAAATGGGTGTGGGGGGGTAGAGGACAACGAGGGGTGAAAGACTACAAGGCGGATAAACGGATATTTTGCAAAGAATGGCAAAAATTAAGATGAAAAGCTTTTTTTGTGTTTTTTGCGCTTTAATCAAATTTTTCCAAGACTGAGTGTTTATTTTCTCCCCAAGGTGATAATACGAAAGCGTGCTATAGAATCACACATGTGGGAGTCGCACATAGGCCAAGCCTTGCTGGATGTTAGTCAACCTGAATAACAGTCTCTTCTCCTTTTCTTGGGATTCACATTTGAGAATTTTCATCGGTCCACACATACAGAAGATCATTTAAATTTAATCTAAGGTGCTGATTGTGTAAAATAGGAAAAAGACAGGATAATCACGCGGGGAGAAAAGAAATGCACATAGTTACCATCCAAATGGCAGGTTTCCTAATGAATTGCAATGCTTCCACATTTTCTCCTGCACATACAGACAAATAACACAGATGGGAGCTGTTGCCTGTAAGATAGCCTACTAAAATAATTTATTCCTGCTGATAAATGTTGTTTATGGAAAATCTTATACTAAGAGTAAAGGCAGAAGTACAAGAGCAATAGCAATGTTTCCTTGCATTTGAAAGATGAAATCACTTGTTGTTGGAGTTAATATGGGGTCACAGCCTAATACCCTCGAAGGGAGAAAATAAGAAAAAAATGTCGGAATGTAGTAGGGACTATGAGTTCCTTCAAATCAGGCAAAAAAAAGGCAAATGTTCACGACCCACTCAGTGACACCAGAGCGCTACGCGTGTGTGGACTGCAAAGGTCTGTTGGACAGGGCTCTCTTTACTCACCCTGACAGCCACAGAGCTGTAAAAAATTGCACCATATTTCCTCTCTAGTCTCCTCTGATACTGGGAAGCAATGCTTTTACAGCTGCCTTGTCCCCCCACCCAGTGCCTTTATATACGTCTACATCTCTCTCTCTCTCCTGCTATTTATATATATATATATATATATATATATATATATATATATATATATATATACACATATGTATTTATTAAGTGAAAGTCCTTGAAGTTGATGTTCCCATCCTATTTTTCTTCCCATCTTAAGCAAAAACAGTCAAATGAAAATGTTTTCTTGTCCATGGACAGAGAAGCCAGGTGCCCCTAACAACAATCCCTTGTTGTTTGAGATCAGTCCACACCCCATTCGGTACTCTCTCTGCCACTGCCTAAGTCATCTTGTTTTAATCAGTTTATGCAAAAATCCCCTCTGTTGTGAATTACCTAGTAATCAGCCTGGTTAGAGTTAGGGTTTCTCTCTGAGAAACTTTGTCCTAGCATTTGGGGTCTTGTTTAATTGAAAATTTGATTCCCCTGCACTTGATGGCCATTCCTACTATGTGAAGCTCGGATGCGGCCTCCGTTGTATCCAATTAAAAGCCAGTCATCTATGATGACAGTCCTGTATCGGTGGGTGGGATGGGAAGCTGCAGCAGCTTTAATAATAACTCTAAAGGTGTCTATGAGCCATTCTATGTTGACATGATATTTGTTAGAAAAGTTTTGGCCTCTTATGGAAAGGATACATGTAAGTTTGTGTTTGACTAATAGTGAAGACATTTTGCAGGGCTCGCTGATATAATAAATACTTTTCATTTACAAAAAATGTAGTATTATAACTAGTGTTTTATTGATTATCACAAACATGGCAAGTAACTATTTGAAATTTCTGTAGCCAAATAATTGTTATTTTTGGACTCTTCTAGTAACCTTTTAATCCTCCCTCTGTTTTTTTTTATCATTTAAGGTACACATTTGTTTAATATTTGTGAAAAAAATCGCTCACATGTAACGATTGTATGATAACAAAGGGCCTATATCATCTAAGATCAAATTTTATTAGCTTTTGACTAGGTTATAATGGTATTCCTTCATCAAAACCATGCACAAATGTGTATTTTGCTTGATCCATTATTTTTGGAGTAATGATCATGAGTTCTGCTGCCTAATTCAGACCTTTAAAAACAGGAAGCTGGAGAATATCAATGTAGGAAGGCTGTCTACCTTAACTGCCTGTGGTGAAATTGTAAACAAATACCCACTTTCAAATTGGGCAGACTTTGATGTGAGGCAGAGAGCAATAATTCCACCTCAAAGTTGACATGATGTGGCTCTTTTAGCAGCTAACCTGCAAAATGCAGCTACTTTGCCTTTTTAGCTAATGTCTAAGACGTGGACATCATTTTTTTTTTTTGCCTTGAGAGGTCTTGGACTGTTTTTCCTCTCCACTGTCGCTATAAGCATGCTTAGTGTTAGGGATTGCCTTTGACTCGATGAGTCGATGCAATCAACTTGTTTTCTTTAGATAGAGAACTTTGAATCAATTTGACAATGATCTGGTTTAATCTGGTGAACTGTAAAATGCCTGGAGATGACATGTGATGTGAATTGGCACTATATAAATAAACCGAATTGAAATGAATTGAATTGAAATGGGCACCATTCAGATGGGACACATGACCTCGCTTTGAAGGGAAATGTTTTATTTTCCTGGTTTAGAAGAAAACAACTATATTCCGTCACAAATTAATTATTTTATCATATATTTGCTTATATGTGGGTTTGGAAGGAATAAAAAGCACGATTTTGGCCCTTTTAAGGAAAGCAGCAGAAGTTTCAGAGCTTTTGCAGACATTTGCCCCCTCTGGTGTTGAAATTACCTCAGTCTTACGCTGTCCATTAAAATTTGTCTTAATTTGTCTGTAACTATCCAAACTAGCTTAGGAGTTGTTATCATGTGTTGCGATGGATATGTTATTTTAAGGGATTCAAAATGCATATTTCAAATGGAATTCTGCCTGATGTCAGTGTATCAAGTGGTGGTGAGCGCAGGACATCAGTTTATTTAGTACACAAAAGTTAGATTTCTCATCACAGCTGTAGACAAAAATCTACCATAAGCTCAGTGTATTATTCATTCTTGGTTCCATTTTTGGCCCAGTAGATTACCTACATTGTGTGTTTTATAACTACCACTATAGTGAAAGAAATCATCCAGGTTGGATAATGTGGGCAACCTTGGATATGTAAGGAAAAGATTTTTGCACTGAACATAGCTTGATCTAAAGCTTTCACCTCTGTCTGCCACAAAGTGAAAAAAAGGAAAAAACTCTTAATGATGGACTTTTCTCCAGCTGCAGCAAACAGATCTGAACAGGTCTAGATGTCTGAGAGCTGGCTAATTGTGTGTCCCTGTGAGAGCGAGGTTGGCGTTTTCTGCAGGCGAGGCCATCACACCTACTCGAAGGAGCCACCACTAGTGACAATCAAAACAAGTTGTGGCTGCAGAGGCTCTGTCTGATAATAAAAAGTTAAGCTCTGGAAGTGGGGGAAAACATAAGAGGAGATTTTAGCGTGGAAATCTCACTTTGTATCAAAGTTTGTACTGTTAGGCATTATATATATATATATATATATATAAAATATATACTTTGAGGCTTCATATATTTTCAACAAACTGCTATGCATTAATTAAATGGCACTCATATGCCATTGTAAGAGTAACAGGGCTTAAGGCAGCTGGGTAACTGCTGTGAGGCCAAATAGCTCAGTGTACTCTGGGTAAATGTCAGCCCTTCTTAAAAAAACTCTCAATCTTCTTGCTGCAGTTCAGGCCAACTGTGCTTTTATTCACATAGCACAAGGCCAGTGGAGTAAAGCTTCACTTGGAGATAAGTGGGCATGTTATAAAAGAACTGAATCTTTTGGGGTTGTTTGTGTCTATCATATTATTGGTTGAATATCCTTCAACAAAAAACATAAATGTTTAAGTAAATCTGGCTTTGAAAATTAGAGTGCAGAAAAGTTATTTGCAATTTGTGTTTATTTTTATATTAATTACACAGCTATTGAGAAGAAACGTATAGGCTTTAGAACAAAATATCTGTTCAGGTCAAGAAAATTGCGTATTATTTATCTCACAGGTATATATATATCACATTACTTGAATTCTTTTCATTCATAAAAATCAGAACTCATAGTAATGAATCTTCAATTAAATTTCTGTCAGATGTTAAAGAAAGAGTTAATAGTTTGGTATTTTGAACATCTATCACTTCATAAAGAAAGTTTTTTAAAGTAAAATATTGTAACAAGTGAGTTATAAATGAATGAAACATATACTCTGGTGGAAGAAAAACTTTCAAAAACTGTTGCTGATAATAAAACTATTACAGAAATGATTTGGTTACACAGATCTGACATAAACCTTTTAATCACTGATTGGTAAAGTCATTGAAGATATATTGAATCACAGGTCAGCATTTCTGCTCCGAGATGATGCGTAAGAAGCAAGAAAAATTGGCAAGAGTAAGGATTTAATTGAGCTTGGACAGGACCCAAATTATTAGAGCGGAGAATCTTCGAGGCTACAGCTCTAGCTGAGTGTTTTGGGTCTGCAGTGATCAGCATCTATCTAAATAGGTCCCTGACAGGATAATGGCTTAGCGCAATACGTCACAAAGTAAACAGCTCAGAAATCATTCGAGGTGTAAAAGCTAATTGGCATCCAAATTTCCCACATTTTAAGCATCATAAAGTTACTCTAGACAAAAGAAGTCACTCACAACTTGCTGTGTTTAACAAATGTGCTGCTACCCTCTAGAAACTGCATTTGAACCTTTAGATTTCTGGTTGGGTATATCATGACTACGCAGATCCGAATTCTTGACCTAAGAAGAGCAACAGTTCGAGATGTCATATGATAATTTAAAACAGCCCTTAAATATACAGCTTTTCTTAGATAATAGGCAATTTCTTATGCAATTGTCGCTTTTTGTTTGTTGTTTGATTAGATATTCAATGATTTAATCAAACATTAAGGAGAACAACTAAAATACAATTGATTAAACAAATGGATTGTAATCTGTAAGTTGGAATACAAAAAAACATGTACATTAATTACAAGAATTTTAATGAAGCTTGATGAAAAGCCCAAGTCTTGAAAATAATATTCCTAATTGCACACTGTAGTTGGTCTCAGGGAATGTTTGCACTGCTGACATGGGAGATGATATAGCGTCTGTGGCAAGTGCTTGCCTGACAGTAAATGTCTCCCCACTCCTCCAGGTTTACAGTCGTAAATGGATTATGGACCACGGGCCGCTCTTCAGCAACCTACACACACGTCTGCTCCCAGGTTCACATGTGTCGCTGCGGAGTATAGAAGAGCCCATAACCGGCATCCTCAGGAGAGCCACTGAGGCCTCTGGTTGAACGCTAGCATGTAACTAATCGCGTTAGCATCGATCATGTGACTGCCCTGGCTCTGACCTTGCTTCTCTCTTTCTCCTCTTTGATCAAAGGTGGAGCCGTCGTTCACATAAAAGCCACAAAGCTAATGGTGTCAGTGCATTAAAGAGGCGCTAATATGTGGAAGCTGTGTTAAAGCTATCACTCAGCGGACTGCTCAGTGTGCCTGTCACCATGGGGTTGTTGTAGCTTACATGGTTTATCCTACGACTCAGCTCAATGCATGTGAGCCTCCACCCCAGATCACCCCCCCGCAATACGGTGATATGTATTAGAATTAAGCCCGGGACTCTGAAATAGAAACACCAGAATTAGCCGTCAAAATTAGAGCCTGAGTAAAGAGAACTGTAGAGAAAGGGAATGGGGGGAAAGGCTTGCTGATATTATGAATGTAATGTTTCTTTTCATAGAGTAAGGGATGAGGTCGCCACAAATGATTCCCCTCTACGTAAGTCCGGGAAATGAAGCCTGCTCTTTTCAGAGCAGATAATTAGCTAGGCTGACAGTCGATCCCCATTTGTGACATTGTTTTTATTCTTCCCCCTCTCTCTCTCTCTCGCTCTCTGTCTCTCTGTAGTGTTGAACTGTAATCCCTCTTTTGAGGACATGCAAGTGACTGAAGTATTTTTGTCCTTCCAGAGTATTTCAGCAACTATACATATCAGCTCCCTTGTAATTAGCAAGCATCTGATGATGAAATGGGGAACCTCATTGACCCCGACCAAGATACTTTTTGTGTCTTTCCTCCTCACGGTTGCCTCAGCACACACAAGAGAGTCAAGTTAGGATGAGTAAGCAGTCAGTGTATCCTTATCAACCTTCACCAAAAGGTGCTGATTCAGTATTAATCATATTAAAACCTGCATTTGAAGTATGCTGCTGCATTTAATGCTCATAACTGGCTGCCTTTGAAAAGTTCTCCTTATGTCTGTTGCTTTTTATTTCTTTTTTTTTAACCTGGCAGTTTGTTGTTGACTGTTTGTGTCCGGTGATAGTTATCACAGCTGATGATGCCCTTCCCTGTCAGGCCCTGACCCCTTCTACTCCCATTGAATTATCATCTGTCAGGAGCAGCCTGAGGAAGAGGGGAGATAGAAGAGGGACAGAGGAGTACACAGAAAGCAAGGTACAGCAAGAAGACTTGGCTGAGTGCCTCCGAGGTGTTTAATTGTCTTCATTGATGACTGCCCCACCTGCTCACTTGACACAAATTTCCCACCCGAGCGATGTCATGCATACACAATAACTCATACACCCCAGTACATGGAGGTGATTTATAAGGACCTGATGAGTGTGAGTTTTCTGCAGAAAGTACACAGAAAGTCACAAATATATATATAAAAAATACAGTCTTATTGGTGAGAACAAAGAAAACAGCTAAGCAGCCCTTGGTTTAACACTAAACAAACGTGCTGAGATATGAACCCCCAACAACCTTGTGATCATATAACATGAGGATAGATCTCATGCCTTTTACCTAGACCATTGGTTTAGCTAAAAAAAAAAAAAAACAACAACTTCAATCAATTGGGCGGAGAAGCACATCATCTAAAATATATTGTTTTGGGATTTTTTTTTTCTCCCAGGGGTTTTGCTCTGCACCTAAAAAAAAAAAGTTTAAAAGTTTCATTCCGGAATTCAATTTATTCAGGTCTGGCACTCAATCTTTCCCCCCCTTTCACCCTCTTTGCTGCAGACAGCACGGTTTGAAAAGGTCAGCACTGTCTGTTGGCTTTATTTGAAGGTGTGTGAAGACCCATTTAGGAATGATTTTAACTTCAAATGTGCTGACCTAGACGACTCTGGTCTGCCTCAGTCCAGTTTAGCAAGCTGTGATTTCCCCTGCTCACTCAGGCCATCTTTCTGCATTTAGCCCTCACCTTGTTAGATTCATTTGGAGTGCTTTAAAAGCCCCAGGAAAATGCTTAAGCAGGCTAAACACCACATATGAAATTTAAGTAGGCCTTTAGCTCTCATGTGGATACTCTTGTATGTTCAAATTAACATTAATTGACATTCACTTTTGGTATTAAAGCCTAACTGGAAAAATATGGCAAGTGTTTGCATAGGATTTTGAGGAACTGAGTTTTACAGAAAATGGTTTTTGGCAGCTGAAGTTAAGCTGCTTTTTCTCACTTAAATTTACTTCTTGTAATACTCATGGAGTTAGATAAAATCTCACAAGATTCGCTTCATAAATTGACCTTGGAATATTGTTTTCTTGTCTATGTAACAGGGCCGACAGGCTCAGCACAGAAGCCCAGACTTCCCTCTTTCTTAGATTCCTCTGGAGGAGATTTTCTGTTTATAAAACCTTTTATTTGATCTCACAGGATAGCCAATCCAGGATATCCTGAAAGATCAGAGTTAAATGGCTGATATCCAGTCTCCCTTTTTGTTGAAATTTACTCTGCCAATTTCTCTTTGATATAATGAGGCTATTGAAAGTCTTACTCTCTGTGATTCTCTCAGTTAAATGAACGACAATTAATGCACTTTTTTTTTTTGGAATATCTTCTTAAACCTATGTATATGATCTCGTGTCAAGTTAAGCACCTCACTGCTCCTAGAAAGGAGTAACAGAGCCTGTAATTTTTAGTTTCTGACTCATTGGTTACCAGCAAATCCTGGTTAACTGTAGAATTCCTTGCTAAGCTTGCAGAAGAGACCAGTACAAGACAGAAACTTCCCTGCTGTTAAGATACAGTAAAATTGTGCAAGTTTCATTTTTATTAGTGAGTAGATATTGTTATGTTCTTTATAACTACTTTAAGAAACTACATTACAGAAACGCCATTTAAAAGTGAATAATGGAATTTAGTTTATAACAGAACAGAAGCACATATTATTACACCTCCTTTACCATGATTAAAGATGAACATTCCTTTTAATAGTAAGGTCCAGAGGGGATAAGTCTTTACGCTTAAGTTTCCTTTATGAACATGTGTCACTCCTGATTCATCAACCTATGGGTTTTTCTTAGATTGAGTCATACTTGTCCTTTCTCAGCCATAAGTCATTACTTTTTTTATTATTCTTGATCATTTAGGCTCTTCCAGAGTAATCCAAGTTTTTCATTGAATTTTTTATCAGATAAGTATTTTTTTTAATTTTTTTTAGGTTTTGACAGAACCAATGATAATTTGCGAATGACTTAAGAGGTAAAATTCCTGCTTTTATGGGTTGATTAATCTTTAATCAAATTTGTGCTGCCTTATATTTTAGTCACAAAAAGCTATCTTGCCTGGTCAGATTACCCAGTATTTTATGTAGAAGACATTGTAGTACACCAGAAAGCACACCTCCACCATGTTTCAACCTTATAGCCAGGTATGACACTAATCGTTTCAGACTGGAATAGAGGCACAGCCAGAGAGCAGGACATGAGACCAGGGTCTGATAAGGCGGATGGGGGAATGGGAGTGTAATGGAAGGAAAACAGTCAAAGGGAGAAAGTCATAAAACTGCTAGAGGTGATCCCGTTGGCCAAAGTGGGCCGTTTGTGTGGACCTGTGTGTGTTTGTGTGGTGGTGGTAAATAGATGTCAAGCCCTATCATCTTTGCCAGCTTAACGAACCATGGCACCCACGCTACGCACGGCCGTGAGGGCACACAGGTTAGACCTTGTAACAGGAGCCTCACTAACACTCGTGGATTCACACTCAGACCTGTCTCTCTCATGTCGACATGTTTTTTTTTTATATAAGGAAAAATATATATATATTGATGCTAGGCTCGCCTGATGCAAACTTCTTGTTAAAAGCCCTTTCCAATTTCAGTGACAGGAAGTTCAAAAACTCCCACGTGTTTTGGCTCATAAACTCGAGCCCACGGGTATGATTAAGCAGAGGTAAGAACATGTCCAGTCTGTTCTTTCTAGATGTAAAGTGCCCTTAGAAAAAAAAAAAAAATGAAACAACACAACAACACACAAATGAAAGCTTTGGATGAGGCTTGAGTACATTTTGCTGGAGTGTGTGTGTCTGTGTTTGTGTGGAGGACGGTGGAAGTGTCCTGCCCCACTTCTCTACCCTTGTGTCTTAGTGGGAGTAGAGAGGAAGTCTGCTGTATGTCCCTAGCTTTAAATAGCCGCGTCCACCCCATGGGGTGCCCACCACTGTACGCAAGCAAAGTCAAACTCTGTGAAACATTGCGCATGCTTTAGCTTGTTTACCCTTCAAAACACCATAAGGGGGTGGAGGGGGCATCCTTTCAAGTATTTTTTCAATATTATATAACATCATGAGTTCCAGTCTCTGAAATGGTCAAATCAATATCAAATCAGCACCTCCTACATGTCCCTCCCTTGTGGATCCTCTCAGTCAACCTCCAACCGTACAACTTCTCAATCAAATCTCCTCCACTACGTACTCAGTATTACTTTTTCTCCTCCTTTTGTTGCTCTCTCTCTCACTCTACTCACTAACCAATTTGCAGGAAGTAAGTTAGAAAGAGCGATATGAATCTTATCTCCCCACTGCTTTAATTATTTCATCTTCAAGGTATGTTCCTTTCTTTTTTTAATGGTGGCTAGGGTTATTAAATAGTGTCCATTTTAATCAAGGCATGCAATAGGTTCTAAATTGGGCTAGTGATTAAAGGTGGAATAATGAAATTGAATAAAAAATGTGTACCTCATGTTTTTTGGGGGAGTCTCTTTCTGTCTGAGGGGCTTCATTTCCTATCCTTCTCTTCCTCACTCCTTCTTCCCTGTCTTTATTTTTTTGTGTTTAAAGCGAAATGAACCCTAAATGATAGGCCTTCTTTGCTCTTTCTCCCTTAAGCTCTCTTCCTCCGAGTGTCTTTAGTCTTTCCTGCACTTTGTAACATAGCATTAATGTCTTTGTCTCCCTGGCAGAGTCTGATAATTACCAGCAAAGTAAAGTAGACCGCTGTGCAATGGCTTCATATACCACAAAGGCACCTTTTTATGGGATTATAGTGTTCCTTTGTACTGTGTGGAACACATCTGTGTCCGTGGATGGCTTTGCTAAGAAAGGTACCTTAGTTTTGTGCTATGTCATCACTCTTTAAGTATTTATGTTTTAACTTTTTCAAAATGAAAACTTTTGAGATGGACTCTGTGATGTTATATAGACTCTGTTTTGATATATAGTAGCTTTATTTCTAAAGGATATAATCTTTTTTTGTTGTTGTCATATTTTAAAAAATAAAATCAAATTAAAGGCTAACGAGAAAGATCATATGAGATTTAAATTAAAGGGAGAAAGGCTTTTATTTAGTTTATTCCAACCCCAAAATCCAGTATGGTAGACTTGCACTTTCCACCATATTGGATTCCCTTACTATTTTCTAACTTATTGCACAAAGAACTTACAGATAGTGGAGGTAAAAAAAAATAAAATAAATAAAAATTATCTGCATTTCTGATTATTTAAGGGCAATTTTCCAATCTTCGGATTTTGTGAAGCCATATCCTACCTATAGTGATCTAAATAACTGTAAGTTTAATGTAGGAGAAAATAACAGTTTTAAATCTTTTCAGCGTAGCAACAGGGTGCTTGAACAACTCGTTTGTATTTTATAGCTTCTTTGTTCTACATCAGTTAATTCACTTTTATCTGCCCTCACAATTAATTGTTACCAAAATATCCTTTGTGTTCCACCCGTAGACCACATACCAAAATGTTAACGTACACTAAGTTTGTTAACTACCTCTGTAGTTCACCTTTATATGTTTTACTGGGTCCAAGAAAACATTAGGATTGGCAGCTTTAGTGCCCAAAGTTTATTGAACGAGTGAGTATAAATCTTTCTCTCCAAATGCACGTCATCTCAATCATCATTCTCTTCTGCTTGCTTTCCTTTCCCTCACATATCTCTTTGCTTGCGCCTAGAGGTACCCATGCTCCCTATCATCTTAACTCCAAACAAACAGCCTGTGGATCAGGGAGGTTCTCCGGGATATGCCTTAGGGATACAGCAAGAAAAGCAGAAGTAGAGAGGAGGAGAAGAGAGACTAACACGAGGAGGAATTGCAAAAATGATGAAAGACGTGTTAAAGATGGATGGGGGGAGTAGGCGCATCCTTGGTGCGCTATACACCTCTCTTGGTAAATCTGATTCATACTGGAGTATTCACACTTTCTAGAGTGTTTTTCCTAATGTTTAGTTCTTCCTTTTTCATATTCATTTAAGATATGAATGTGTGTGATGTCCTTTTGTTAATATAAGCCATTTTCGTGAAGAGCTGACAATGAAGAAGAGGTTTAATTTGTTTGTATTAGCGTGTTTATATGTGTCATGCTCTGTAAGATATTACTTACCAAAGCCAAAAAACAGGGAGAGACTCTCTAGCATTGCTCTATTTCTGCTGTGTTCTAGTAGGCCTAATGCACAGCCTCTGCAAGCAGGTAATTAATGGCAGCACACTCTGCAGCTAAGGATTGAGACCAGAGGATGGAGAGCTTAGTTTAGAAGAAAGCTGAGGGGGAGAAAAAAGAATGTAAGCACTGTAGAGATTTTCTCTCTGTTGAGGGGAAAATAATGCCAGCCTAGACTTGTGCTTGTGAAATCAAAATGGCTGCCGTGGAGAAAAGCTTTTATCCTCTGTGAATGTGCCATTCGCTGAGTCACAGCTTATCTCTTTAGCAACGCTTTATTACTCATTGGAGTTTTCCATATGTCAAAGGCAGCACAGAGAAGAATCAGGTCCGTAGGGGGGGAAGATAATCATGCAAAGTTGATCGACATTTAGTGATGAGCAATGCCTGCATAGAAATCTCGGAGCCTCCTTTTTCCTTAAACACCGGGGGCTGCACAATCAAGCCCGAGTAGGAATAGGACACCAAGGCAAGACAAGACTTCTATTTAATCAAGGAAAAGATTGAACCTAATGATGCAGTGTGCCACTACACAGGCCAGATTGCATCCAACTTAGAAAACTGGACAACGCTCCTGTTCCCACATACTGGCATCATTAGGCGGCTTCTGTCCACTTCCTAAGTCAAAGGTCACAATGACAATTCGCCAGTACCGTATTTAGGAACATTACTACCATCACTCACAGCAGTAATGAGGGAGCAGCAGATGGATGCCATTCTAGAAACCACTTTTAATGACTGAACAGGGGACTGGGCTTATGTCCCCTCCCTTATTGGACCCTCCAGATTCTCATTCTTAAAGGGCAACTGCCAAATTTTAAAGCCAAATGGAGGCAAGAGGACATATTTCTAACACTTTTCCTCTCCTCTTTTAGCTCTGCTGATTAATCCCCCCATTGCCGTTGTGGTGAGTTGAAACAGTACATAAGAGGAAGAGCATTATCCTTTAGTTATTTTGTTTTTGTTCCAATCAAGCTGCTCAAAACAGGCTTTGGTTTTATCCGGCGTATTTTGAGCCATTTGGGGTTGCTTTGTCTCTTTTTGTCCACCCTACACCCCTATAGCAAATCCCGATTCGCCTTCCCTACAGTCCTTGGTTTTTGTAAGCAGATGTTTTTTGATGGACAATCAGTTCTGGCAGATTTAGAATGGGATTTAGCATTACAAAGGTGGTTCCACAACACCATAATCCTCCACCCCCATTCTTTCTATCCTCTAGCCTTTTTGTTGAAAAACAGAGAAATACTGTATATATATATATATATATATATATATATATATATATATATATATAT
>NW_015150632.1:324421-346283 GCF_000732505.1 Cyprinodon variegatus | reverse complement strand
AAAACTGGATCGGCAGTCTGGATCGGCATTTTACATGCTTTGCCGATACGCATTTTTTTGCCAATATCGGCGTGCCGATCCGATACGTGGATCGGATCGGGACAAGCCTAGTTCACTTGTCTGATGGAGGTGGGGAAGAAGCTGTTTCGGAATCTGCTGTACCTGCATTGAATACTGCAAAGCATCTTCCCAGCAGCAGGGAGAACAATCCATGGTGAGGGTTTGAGGGGTCATTGCTATTGTTATGGGGTGGGACATGCAGAGCTGGGATGAAATGTCTTTTATGGAGGGAAGAGGAGCCCCGATTATCCTCTCTCTTCTCACTACTCTTCTCATCTTCTTACAATTTTGTGGCACATATGTTTTATATTTTAAGTTTAAATTAGTTAAAACTGGAAACTATTTTCTCCTCTTCTGTGAACCTCTGTGTTTTTTCAACAAGGAAACAACAACGACAATAAGAAAATAAAAATCATAAGAAACCTGCCAGAAACCACCAAGGAGGAAGAGGTTACACCAGGGAAAGTACACATCCCAACCCCACGAGGCTCTGCTGCTATTACATCATTTCCCCCGTTTGTAATTATTGCAGTGTATTAGCCCATTAGCCAGCTCAGATGAAGGCCTTTCAGGGCGCCAAGAGGGCATGGGGGCATAATGCAACAGGATATGAAGGCTGTCTTCCCTCCGGTCCCAGAGGGTAAACCAGGAAAAACAGCTTAAGCAAACAGCCTCCCAGGTAGTGTCCTCATTAGCGCTATCTTCACTTTTAACAGCATTAGTGCCAATGTTTTGATTGCTGTCATTATCATTAGCAGCTTGAGCTACCAGACAGGGTTTGGCAGTGGGGGTATGACAGGTGTTTTGTTCTTGTTGAGAGCCCAAAGCAGTTAGGTTGTTGTCTTGTAGCAAATCAGGGAAGTGTATTTTTTTTTATAGAATGATGATTTCAGAGAACAGAGAGTACTTTATTGATGTCTCAAATGAAATCAACTTTTCCATAAAATTTTGAATCTTTAAAAGACAAATGTTATTGATATGAGCCTTTAACAGGGTGACACTATGTTCACTAAAATCACAGGCTGGCCTGATATACCAAATTTATCTCTAGAGCCGGAGATTTAATACCTCAAAATTTTGCTCCTTTACATGAGTTTTAAATTGGCAATGTTTCTTTGAAATCATTATCAATTGGCAGATGGAAATGTTGCCTCAAAGACACATGGGATCACAAAATGCTCCTAAAAACTGGAAAAGAAACAGCTGAATCAAAGGAAGGGAAATAGTCTGGGGGTGTACCAGCTCAGATTTATGTCATCTTTTTGCCAAAGGAATGCACACACATTTCTCAGACTATGTACCTGATTGACAGCCAGAGTATTGGTGAGGGACTGCGTTCACTGGGGAGCGGTTGTGTGGTCACAGAAGTGTGTATTCCGTGTTAATGTCATCCATGTTGTCTCTGACCCCAATGCGCTGTGTGCATGCTTGGACAGAGACAGACACCTGGGAGGTAGAGGAAAATAAGGAAAGGAAAGAGGAGAGAAATATCAGTTTGAGTAGGGCTGAGGGCTGCCTTGAAATGAACAATGTCTGACTCAACTGTTTTGAGTTGGTGTGTCTCGCTTTCTTTTATTCAATGCATGATGTGAAAATTGTTAAAAGTAAAAATTAGACAGAAGAATAGATCAAAGTTTGGGACATGGACCTCTACTGTACCTGGCCTTATTGGTGCACTATGTCTTTAACAAATTTGCTCAGTTTTAAAGCGTAGAAAGTTGTGAAATTAAAAGATAATTAGGTCAAGTTATTTCAATACCTCTAAATAAAATCCTGTCTCTTTAAAAGTTATACCTACCTAGATATGGTCCATCTATCTCTGCATGAAATTAAAATGTAAGTACAGTAAACACATTGTTCCTAAAATAAATGTATCTTTCTTGAATTTAGCAGATAAGTGAGACACTTTCCCAAAGGAATGAGATGGTTTATATTGAAATTAAGAAAAAAAAAAAACTTATTCCAAGTGTGTAGTATCTATTTATCTTGCTTTTAGATTCCAAATATTCATTCCAATGGCATATCATCTTATTTGCCTGAACAAATTAGGGGTAAATACATTTATTTTTAGAACTGTTTACTAATTTTAGTTTGTTTTTGCAGTGTAAGCAGACTAGTTTAGTGAGAAGAGCATTAATTTATGAAGCAGATAATTGATGCATGGTAACTCTGGATAATAGTTGAGGGACCCAGAGTTTAGGTGAGATAATTTGTGGCAAAGAAATTTGACTGTTGGAAGAAATCCCCATAGAAAGCGTTGGTGGCAGCAAGAACAGGGAAGCTTATTAGAGGTGATAGGAAGCCGATGAAACTGAATAGCATAATATCTGAAACAAAACCTTTTCAAAGTCCAGAAAGGCATCAGAATCAGACTTAAAAAAAAAAAAAAATGGAACACTGTCATTTTCGTTACATCTCATAATTTTGCACTGCTTTTTATTTGCTATATCATAAAAATAAAAAATTAAGTGTTTAAATGTGGCAGAATGATTTAAAAGGCTATTGGTTTGAAAACGTTTTTTTTTTTTTTTTTAAAGCACTGATAATGCTCATAAGAAAAAACAAAAAAGAAACACTTTTTTCTCATCTCCAAATCGAGGCCTGTGATCAAAGATTTAACATTTAACTTTAAAAATGTCTTTAAATTACACTGCTTACATGTGACAGTAAGAAACCCGGCAGAGCAAGACACAAAGGAAGAACAGAGATTGAAAGCCGGAGATCGGCACTGGATGTGATGTCAGAGGAAATTAGTGCTTTTCAACTACTTTATTGACTATTATTCTAAACATAAAGAGGGAAACAAGAGGGGAAAAAAAGGTTTCAGCTTTTGACCCCTTTTGCAGAACCTCCCCATATATGCACAAGCACAAAGTCTCCAAGTGTGGCAGCCCCATTTTAACTTAGTTTAAGAAGCTCATTATCACCTGTCTTTTTTTTTCCTTAAATTGTGATATGATAAGTAAAAGCTTGTCATGTTATCACAAGTAAAAAACCCTCATCAGATGCTGCAGCTTAGCAGTTTAACTTGATCTAACTGAAGAAGCGCAGCCTTTGTAAGGTTTAATACCACCCACTGCCTGACTGTTTCCATCTTTTCAGGGAAGCAGGTGTTGACATTTGGACATTTCACATTCTGAGAGTTGGTATGAACATAACTGTTGGTATCAACCCAGGATGCCAACATCTTTACGATGTAATCCTTAATTAAGTCCATTGTCAAAGCAATGGGGGGGGTTATTGATTGGAATCTGAAAAGAGAAATCTATGGGTTTCACACATTGAGCAACCACCTCCCTGTCGCTGCACACTGGAGATGAATCATGCTTCTCTTAAGGCCCATTATTCACCCATTATTGGCAAGTTCTTGTGCTCACTTAATTGGACAAGTTGTCTGCAGCTGCCAGCCCCCTGGGCCGGCCAAGACGGAGCCTCAGCCAATCAGCCTAATTGATCTCAGCAAATGCTATTAGTCTTCGTTTGTGGTTTGTTATTGTGGAAGTGATTTTAGAGAAGTGTGAAGGTTTAATTGAAATTATATATTTTTTTTAATTAAGGCAAAAAACAAAATTTTCCATTTAGAAGTCAAATGTTAAATTATTCACCTGGCAGACATTTTTTTTTGTCTTCATTGCCGATGTTTGGCAATATTTTTGCCAAGATTTGCTCATGTTCTCTACTTCAGCACTCAGAAAACCTAAAGCATGACAATGTCACTGTTGAGACAGTCAGACATTCTTTTTCTTGAAAGTCCGTGCAGGAACACCCAGGAAGAAGTGTCCTTTTCCTTTCAAGACTGAAGACAAAAGAAGAGCTTGTCCCAGTTGATTTAGCGTGCTTTCTGTCAGCAAGCATCATTCCACGTCAGTAGCCTTCAAAGGAAACATGTCTCAAGCATTCTGTTTCGCTGCCAGAAACATTTCCAACTCGTTTTGTATCTGTGGTGAAAAAAAAGAAACAAAGAGGATTGAGTTAGTACTACATGGGTGAAGGGCGGGGCGCATAGAGAGACCTGCCCCGAAGTAAACACATCCAAAAAGCTCATGGCCATGATGGATAAACTGTTCAACTGTCCTGCAGGATACAGAAACTGAACAGCACGGGGAGAAACGCATTAGGATCGGTGCATTCAGATCAAATAGCCTCGTCCCCTCTTCTAAGATGAAAGAGAGGTGTAAGAGACCTGTTGTGTAATAACTTATTATTCAACGGTTTTAGGAATAGAGTGCATCAAACGGTTTCAATCAGTCCGAAACGCTGTCATGAATGCTGGGTCCTCTGCATATACATTTGCTGCGGCAAGGTAAAAGAAGGAGGAGAAGCAAGGGGAGACGGGGAACACAGAGGAGCACTCAGCGGGCATTTTAAACACTCCCCTGTTAAGCAGACACCAACTGATTCTCTCTGTTAAGAATAAAAAAGACACATTAACATCCTGCAGCTTTTCAGAAATATAAAGGGATCAACACTGGGAAAATCTACCAAGTTTTTTTTTTTCTTTCTAAGTGCACCTCTATAATAAAGTTATATAATAAAGGTGTATGTTGGAACCAGTGTCAATTTGATCCAACTGGAAAACTGTTAAACATCTGATGAATAAATAAACATGAAAAAGTAAATAGGGGAGACAGGGGAAGTCATGGTCACATGTGGACGCCTGTTGTCAGGTCCTTCTGTCTGTGTGAATTATTGCTGATCCCGCCACACTTCCAGTGGGGAGGTGCTTGTAATGATTCAGTCTTTGCAGGAGTTCAGAATGTCATCCGTCTCACCCTCCTCTGAGTGTCCTCTGCACGGTCTTCTGCAAAGTAAGGGCATTTAGCAGCAATGCTCAGTCACTGCAATGCTGTATTCTGATAATAAAAAACTATCTGGCTGTACCGACAGCGACAGTGATCAGCTACGTAATTATGCAGTGCACTCCAATTGATTGATTTTGCTGCATGCAGATATTGTTACAGCCACTGGAAGAAGGAGCTTTTTGGTCCTTTCATTCTCACACCCTTCTACATGTTTTCTAACCTCTAGTCAATTGATTTATTGTGAAAAAAAAAAGGAATTTATATTTACGTATCACTCCTCCGTTTGACATTACATGTTTTATTTATTAATGATCAGTCACAGAGGGAACTGCAAAAAAATAAAATGCTTTTCATTAGACTTTATATAAAGAAACTAGAAACAAATTTAAATGTTATTGACACATTAAACTAACATAGTCCCTTCTTTTTTAAATTTTATTTTTAGGTTTTTGTGTTAATGAGTTATAAAAATCACCACTGTAACAGTTAGTTTTCATACCAAGGAGAACTGACTGCATATTAACTGTGAGTGTCAGAGAGTGTGGCTGCCCTCTTGCCTTTCCTTTCGGCCGCATTGCAATTCTTTTGGCTTACACGCTTGACCCCTTGTGCTCACTCCCACTGCTCCTCCCCAGTTGATCGATAACCTGCCCTGATGAGTGGAGACTCCCTGTCACCGTTTCTTAAGCCAAATGTAATCAATAACAAACAATGCCCATCTACATCCATGAGTTCCTATCTCATTTGTTTGTTTTTTCCCCCGTTGTTGTTAGTGACAGCTGCTTTGTCTATGAAATGTCTTCTGACAGCACTGCAAGGGGATGTGATCAACAAATAAAGGAATTTTCATTAGGTCAACATCTGATGAATGCAGTTTACAGAAGCCAAAGCCTCAGAGTCTGTTAATATTAAACTTTCTATGTTGAAATACCCAAGAAAAGCATAAGCAGCATATCAGAAGAAAGTGTTTAAGCAGTTTCTATTTGAATATTTTAGATTCAAGCAATCTAAATCTAAACATTATCCTCCATCTGCAGTATCTTTCTGTCTTTGCTCATATTGATGACAACTCTAAATCCAAATATCTTTAACTAGAAATTTGACATCCTTCCATTCTGTAACAAACACAGGCATCCTGTGTATCCATTTAGCCTCATTTATACGCTGGCATACAGCAATGCAAATCTCGGTAATATTCTCCCTCGTTTGTTTGTGTAAGTAAATATGTGCTCACTTTCAGGAAGATGGCCTAATCCGTGCTGAGCTGTTAGCAGCTGATATGTTTGTTGTGTATTTAATATTTGCCGAGTTTCCCTGCCTTGTGATATCCTCAGCTCAGATCGATTGCTTGGAGATTTAGGGAATGTATTCAAATTTCAAAATATGCTCACAGTGTAGCAGATGAATTCCTTCGTTTTGCTAAATGGGAACATAAAATGCTTTTATTTAAGCAGTGCGCTGAAATAGCAGATTATAAATCTAATATAGAAGCAGGTAGTAGGTTAGTTATTATTGACATATGCATTTATGTAGTAAAACTGTGCTTTGTGGCCCATTTGTTTATCTGTTCTTGCCTTTTTCTTCAGCTCTCTTTATTTTTGCAAGTACTGGTACTGGCCAAGGTACCACAGTGACTTGGCTATCTCTGAGGAATGTATGAGAGATGAAAATCAACTTGCATGAGATATTTAGTGATAAGGAAAGAAAAAATTGCTTTGACATATCAATAGCTACACCTCCTGAGAAATGGCCAGGCTGACCCACAAGAAATAAGCCTTGCAGTTATTATCTCCGGAGACTAAAGTCTGCTCCTTTTTTTCCTCATCGGACTGTGTTGGATTCACATCAATTTAATTCACCACCGCAGGCGCTCGTGTGGTATCCCGGTTTCCTCTGGACATATCTGAAGACTAATCTTATACTTTTAAGCCGTAATATAATTAGGCTGTATTGAGCTAATGTGTTCTTCCATACATAGGTTCTCGTCCAGTAAGTGATGGAGGCTGCTGTTTGCCTCAGGCCACAGAGAGACATATGAGCTTAGGTGGAAAGGTTATGTTTGTGGCCAAGGGTAAGGGCAAAAATGAAACCTTTGGTGTTGCTATTTAAAAAACCCACGACTGACTTATCATGAATTCATTCATATCATGGAAAGGTACTTCTTTCCATCTAATATATGTTTTATTGCAAATATTGAAATTATGTCATATTTATATGTATTCAGATTTTTTACATAGTAGAGATAAACAATAATTTTTGCTAATACTTTTTGCTGGATTGCATCTGCAGATTCAAGCCCCTTAAGGGTTTTATATTTGCATCTGTCTATTAACATTGCCAAGCACGACTCCTCAATTACTGCTTGATTTCAATAAGAGTCAGCATACGCTCTCCTGAGAAGACAGGGAATGTTCCTAAAAATCCTGCAATATCTTATGAACCTTTTCAGTAAACAGTGATTATGTGCATGTGTTTTTTTTTCCCCTACCCTGAACAAAAAAAAAACAAGAACCCACACCACCAGGGAGGGGAGGATGGAGATGAAGGGGGGAGGCAATGGAAGCTGCGAAGTTCACATGTAGCTTAAGAGCACCTGCCACATTCGTGGCGCAAAGACGTCAATAAATCTGACCACTAATGTACTGCAGAATCTTTTCTCCTTCTGTGTCTTCCTGTGCTTCTAATATTAATGAATGCTGCCATGGCCAAAGATAGAAACATGCTCTTTCCACAGAGCAAACATGAACAAGCTTATACAATGTTTAGTAGAAGTACTTTCACCCATTGAACTTTTCCACATGGAGTTTTATTGAAATCTTATGTGACAGATCTATACAAATCAGTGCAATATTGTCAAGTAAAAGCTAAGTGATACATTTTTTACAACATAGATTATCTAAATTATCTGGTTTGCATCTATATTCATCTATATGTCAAAAATCCAGTTTAAGATAAAACAACCCTGCAAACATGCCAGAGATAATGTTAAAGAGATGCTTAAAACAAGATTGGATTTTGAAACAATGACTGTAGTTGACGTCTCGCAGAGCACCCATTACGCTTAAATCAACATCTGAAAATGGAACTGAAACAACTCTACACTTTAAAAGATTTGGGCCTTCCCCTAAACTTACATACCTGGCAAGGGTGGCATTGCGCAGAAAAACAGACAAGGGGCAAATGTTTACTCTAGAAGAGCTGCAGAGATTAATTGTTCAAGTGGGAAAATATCTTGACATAAATATATCTACATTTCTTATTCAGTCCACATTTTCAGTTTTTTTGGACAGCTTACATATAGACTGGTAATGTTAGATGCAAGCTAGATTAATGTCTGTTCTCTACTAACTTACAACCAGACTTAACATGCAAAATACTATCCTAGGAAAAACAAACTAAGACGCAACTGGAACACATCACCTTTATGGTGACGCATGAATGAAGAACCATGCTGCGGGCAGTGGCGGCTGGCCAATAGAGGGCGCTAGGGCACCGCCCCACACCCAATTAAGACATACAATTTTTTTATAAATTGTATGTCTGGTGGAGAAAACTCCACCAGTCGCCACTGGCTGCTGGACAGAGATAATTGGAAGATACATAAAGGATCTTGAAACTGAGTGGATGTGAAACACAGAAGACTCAACTTTCTACCTGAACAATAGAATAGAATTCAACTTTATTTCACTACACTGTCAGAAGTACAGAGCAACGAAATGGACTCTTTGTATTTAACCCATCCCCTTGGCGAGCAGTGGTTTGTCATCGTACGGCCCCCAGGAGCAGTCTGGGGTTAAGGGTCTTGCCCAGGGACCCAGAGTTGCAGTCCGTGGGAGGGTGTGGGACTTGAACTCAGAACCTCCGAGACCAAAGTGCAATGCTCTGACCACTAGGCAACCACTCCTGCAAAATGGAGCAATCGTTGCCTGATTCAAACCTACAAGGGGAGACCCCATGGATTTCTATTCCATTGGGGTAACAAGAGCCCCAAACATTTCAAATCAGCAATAAATGGTTTAGATCAGTGGTTCTGAACTCTAATCCTCAACTAAACCCTGTCCACATACCTGACTTATATGAAAAAGTGATTTTCAGTTTTCTGCAGTTCATACTGACTGCCGAGGAGGTCATGCGATAATTTCAGTGAGGTTTGCTAAAACAGACAAATTTAAAACAGGCAGGGCAGGGTGAGGGCCAGAGTAGGTAGCTCCTGGTTCAAAAGCATATTTAGGTGTTACATTAGAGTTCTGCAAAGAAGGATATGCAAAAAAAACTGCTATAGAGATATCCCAAAAAGACTTGTGGGTATTGCCTTGAAAGACTCAATTTCAAAGGGCAACTTGGTACAAATATAAAAACATACTTATTAGGTTTTAAGCTTGTAAAAGTTATTAAAACCAAGTATTAATTTCTGTGGACAGATACATGGTTCCCTAAGTTTATTTGACAGATAAAATCAGAAAATGTAAAAATATTAAAATCTAAAAAATACTTTTAAATATTTCGTTGCAGTATATCTAATATTAGTGGAGTAAAAAGACAGAAAGCTATTATTGCACACGTGTGTGAATCAGAAAAGAGATTGGCAGGAAGGAAATTAGTATATTTGTTCATTCAATATGGTTATTATTTTAATGCCAGAGAATAAATATCCCGGCACAGGGAAATAATTCACAATTCAGTGATTAAGAGAAATACACTATATTGGATAAACAATGTGCCAAACTGGGGATGAAAATATGTCTTCCACTCTTTCTACCTGGAATTAATGAGAGGAAAGGGGGCTTGCAGTGCATGAAGCACCGAGGCTATTTTTAGAGGCCCGCCTTTGCCTGAAATTCAGCAGTTGTGCGAATGAAAAGAAACTCTCTATTCTTTATTCCTCTCCTAAAGGAAATTGTGATAATGAGGCTTCACCAGCGACCACGTGCACATTAAGATTTGATGCATCTGCATGCACTTATGTCATACCCCTGCTTCCCTAAAAATACTCCACAAAAAAAAGGAAAAATCAAGGAAAGAATTCATAGGAAAAAAAAAAGAGCAGATGTAAAACGCAGCAGTGCTCAGACGTCTCGGCTTTCTCGGTTTTGTTGTTTCCCACCAGTCCATCTCTTCATTAAGTGCAGCATCAAATCATTCTAGAATGTGCTCGTGTGTGAGCAGGACCGTGTGTCTATACACTTGGCCTATATCCTGCTGTGATAGTCACATGGCTTCTCTCGGACAGCAGCCATTTGTTACTGTCTTTTTAATCATGCTAATGCAGCCCCTCGCTCTCTTTCCTATCAGCAAACCAGACCGCCGCACACATATAGGCAGAACTGTTCATACCGAGCCCTCGTTCACATGGCTGCTCAAGAAAAATGAGCAAGAATGGAGGGCCCAAAAATCCCCCAGAGGGATATGAATCTGTTAGTGGGGAGCTCTGTAACTTGCTAGCTTTGCATTGCCTTTAGGCATACTCCGCACATGTACATGTATATATGCTTAGCTATTCCTATAAATTGACCCATGCAGTCACACATGCAAATGGGAGAAGGCTAGGAATCCAAGATGAATCAAATTAAGTGGTAAATTTTGTCACCGCTGCTTGTCTTTTCCCATTTTTTTTTTCTGCAAGTGCTCAACTTTATTAGTATTCTGCACTGAGCTTCACTTTCTTCTGCTCTCCCATAGCCTCCCTCTCCCCCTCCTGGGAGTTGAGCCCAGTGCATGTTAAGTGATATGGCTGTGGAGTTTTACCAGCAGGGTTGTCTGTGCCTTGTATTGTGGTGTGCAAGAGGGATGCTCTTAGTAAATCCACCCACCCGTGAAAAAATGATCAATCTCATGAATTTGCCAATAGGGAGCCATATAGCGTAGACGTTAGGGAGATAATAGGAGGGAGGGGTAGTGGGATGGTTGAAGGTGGCTGCAAAGACGTCAACCTTGTTGGAAGTAAAATAACTAAGGTAACCCTATGATAGGTCTGAATAGCAAAGACAAAAGTGTAGGTGAGCCCAGAAAGACAAAGGTGCCTAAAGAGGGAATCTAAACGTCGGTTTTTCAGATGATTGGTTGGTTGAGATGAGAAATGAGCAAGGTTTTTTCACTGTCTTACTTTTTTTCGATATCCCTTTTACCTTTTTATGCTTTGTGTCCTCCATCTAAAAGCCAGCAGGCCAACTTGGTGGCAGCCACGCAAAGATTTGATTGGGTGTTTTTTCTTTAATCAAGCATGAACAGGTCCCACTGAGGTAGAGGCAAGGGAATGAATTGGGTAGGAGACCGTAAAAAAAGCGGCTGTCCTAAAGTCAAGGCCTGATCTAGCCCATGGGTGATTCCAGCACTACCAGACAGTGTGGTATGTAAATGTCATGGGACTCGACAGAGCGAGAGACTGTCTCTCTCTGTTCATTTGACAGGACATGACAGGTCAGGAAGGTGGATTTCTTGGTTGTGTTGGTGTCAACAGCACCACATTGAGTTTGACATACCTGAGGAGGGGGTTGCTTCGAAATGTTTCCCAGGGAAAGTTATGAAATAAAAGCAGAGTAGAAATATCACCTACAAATAAAGTAAGGATTTACATTAGCCCCCCGATTCTAGCTACTGGAGTGATGCCCTCTTGCATACTTTTTTTACTCTGACTCCGTCATTTCACTGAATTACAGGGTCTGACCAGGACATAATGCTTAACTTAAGATGATAGATAACAGAAAGAATATTTTATAAATAATGCTGTTTGAACAGGAATTGTAGGGGACCAACAAAGGGCCCATCAAGGAAAGTGGTGTCAGTTGAATGGCTACTACTGTAGCTTTTCAGCTTGTGCGTGGATGTTTTTAAGGATGACCATCCAATCTAAAATAAATTCCATGTCTACATTCAAGCAGAATTATAGTCCTTTTGAAAAATCACCTGGACTCAAATAGTCTACGTATGGGGTGCTCAGGTCCAGTCCTCAAAAGCTATCATCCTTTAACCTTTAGATGCATCTCATCTCCAACACACCTGAATCTATCCCCTCATTCAGCTCAGCAGAGGCATGGTAACGAGCCACTGATTTGATTCAGGTGCGTTAAAATGTGGGGTGCATCAAAAAGTTGCATGGTAGTTGGACTTGAGCACCCCTGCTCTACATTGATTAGATTTTCTAAAACACTGTTTGAGACCTGTGAAGCATTTTTAACTGTTTATTAAAACTAATAAAACTAGTCTAGAAGTGCTGACCATAACATACACTGTAAAAAGGTTGTCCGTATGCAGATGCTAATACCTTTAGCTAAAGGTTGTGGGTTTTAGACTTTTCATCAGTGCTGCTAACAAAGGCCTCTCAGTGATCGCAGCCATTACGTTGGTTTTTCTACATCTATTAACATTTTAATGTTGTTAAATTTGGAAAAAGGGACATATCTTAAAATTAAATGAAGAAGACATGGTGTGTACTCCAAAGAAACTAATAAACAATATTTTAATCTACAGCTTCCTTCTGAACTGCATAAACCTAAAATTATGTGGCATGGTATACTTAATATCCCTAGAGGTAATATGTACAAACAATAAAAGGGGAAGACATGCTTGGTATAAGAAAATCTAATGTTATTTGCTGCGCCTTAGGTTTTACATATTACATCCCTTCCTCTATTATTCTACAATGTTCTTGTGGGTTTTCATTTTTGCATTGGCCATCCTTTTTTAAGTTAGTTCCCTTGAGGTTAACATTTAAACATAGAAAAAAAAGGTAAGTGAAATGATCCAAAGAACCACAGAAATAGAACTGTTCTGGTGCATATTTAGAATAACAACATGTGAAAAAAAAAAAACTGAAAAACCCTGTTATTGATGATGAATTGAAACCAAATCCTACCTTATTTTTTATATCACCATGCTCAGAGACAAACACACCAACAGGTACTCTTCTAATCCAAGGTGTCTGAATAATCCAAAAGTGTGTGTGACCTTAAACAGGGAGAAGTCTGGAGTATAGTGTGGCATAAGTAAAAGAAGAGGCTGAAAAAAATATTGAAAGTGTAGCCAGCGGCATAAGAATGTGCACTAGCTGTTCCAGAGACATGTGGATGTTTTCTACATTTTAACCATAGTTTTTGTTTCTAGGGCGCTTTTGGTACACCCTGTTTTTCAGAGGAAGGCACCCTCCTGTATTGCCACATTTCATTTTTCCCCAGAGGTCTCTGTGAGGGGGTGATATTATTGAGAAGTGCTGAGCCTTATTAAATTTGCTAACATATTACCAGCTCCTCTCTTTCTCTCTCGTATACACTTCTCTCTGATTATGTTTCACCTAATCCTAATTTTGCTGCATACTTTACTGTAGCTCAACAAGCTCTGATCCTGCCCTTAAGAGAAAATAGGAGTAAATACAAATTACTTTTATTTAAAGAAACTTATCAATTATAAGCACAGCATGTCCTTCCATGGCTTCAGACATTAATACATCTCAGTTGGTATCTCCTTTTGTATGTGCTGGTATATTTTCTTCTATTCCATCCTATTCTTTGCTGCTTATTTTATCATTTGCCAGAGACAAAGCTAATCTTTAGCTAACAAGCTGGAGAGAATAAAAAAAATCTGCCGGCTTATTTAGTTCTTTGCAATCTATCTTGCTCTTTGGATAGAAAATTATAATTCTGAAGTACTAGTAGTCTAATATCATTTTACAAGTTCCTTAACGTCTTTTTGTAAAGCTTTTCATGGTGATAACAGTTTTAATGGGGCTCAAAATATGTACTTGCTTCTGGTCTCTGCACATGACAAGAGAGCACAGGAGGGATGTACTACCATTGCAATAATGAGGCCAAAGTAAGAGTGGATCTTGACCGGCCATGCTGAAACTTCCGGAGCTCTATGTTACCTGCACAATGCATGTGTCAGTACAGCAGGAATATTTATATCCATTTTTTTTTCTTTCCATTACGGCCTCCCCTGCTGCAAAGCAAGTTTATTTACATATGACCTTGTGCACAGTAATCGTTTAAAGACGGGAAGTTTTATTTAGCTGGAATGATGTGCTTTTAGCTGGGATGTGACAGCGGAATGTGAATATGGAGAAAGGGGGGAAAAAAAGTATTTGAGTCAGCAAAGGTTGGAAAAGGGATGAGGATTAGCAGTAATGTGTTTAGGTTGCTGACTCTACAGTATAATATATCAGAGGACGATTCAGCGCGTGGGGGTTGTTGAATTTGAATGTACATACATGTTGCTCAATTCACATGGAATAGCAGATTATTTCAGTCTCACCGCACACAAAATGTTGTTCTTTGTGTTTCTGTATGTGAAAAAATTAATACTTATTTTGGCTTTTGATAAAAAGATCACATGTTGAAGATTTGTTAATGGTCCTGCTGAGGGAGAATGTTGAAGCAGTCTACTGTGGTAAGCTTTACTTCTTTCCCAGTATACCTCAACCAGTTTTCTTGCCAGAGACTTTAAACTGTATTTCTCTATGAATTTTGACTGGCCCATTAAAACACATTATGTCATAACCTTAACTAGGGCTGTAGAATTTTAGCAGGAACTTGACACATTATTTATGAATAATGTCATAACATCAACAGACCTCACTCCTCTCTTGATGTTTGTTATTGGCCACAAAAAATCTATTTCAGCCACGCAAGTGAATAAAAAAGGTCAGATATGTTAGTCGTATGCAATATATCAATTTGGGGAACTTTAAGTACATTTTACAGCCAAATATTGCACCAATTCTTCCTTATGCCTGTTGAAGAGAAGTAGCCTTAAACATGACACTGCCACCTCCATGTTTCATGGTTGAAATGGTTTGTTTGGAGTGTTTCATTTTCTTCGTTTTTATTAAAGCCATTCAGTTAAATGTTGATTTCATTGTATGTTTGATGTGGCTGCGATATGGCTTTTGGCTGAACTTCAGATTGGATGTTGTATGGCTTTTTTAAACAATGGTTATCTTTCCTAAAATGTCCTATTTACCTTAAGTATAGGTCTGTAAAGTTCCTCTTAAATCAGTATGGAGCTGTTCTCTTGTCTTCTTATTGTCCTTCTCCAGTCTGTTAGTTTAGGTGTATGGTCTAAATAGGGATATTTTTTTCTTAAAATGAGTGCATTTTTTCTTAAACTGAGCAGGTAAAGGGGTGGACCAGTTGGTCCGTTTCAATTTGCATGTTCTCAAAACAAAAACAAGGTTTTTAAAGGGCTACTTTATAAAAATGTATAATCTCAAACTCAACACTATTCCTCACATTTTGAATTAAAAAAAAGCTTCCTGGATGGGAAGCGAAATGTCTTCAAAATTGGGAACAAAGTCCAGTGGATTGTTTTTTTTTTGTTGTTGTTGGTTTTTTTTTTCTTTTTTTGGAATAATTATAAACTGGATGACTGAGAATCTTCACCAGCAAAATTATACTCTGATTTGTAAATAGTGTCATAACAGGAGCAAATTGGAGCTTTGGACACAGTTTAACAGATTTAGCAGGTGAACTACTGTATCAACATGAATCAATCCATTCGAACCTGACTGGAATAAGTTAGGAGCTTGTTCTTGTTAAGCATGAGTGTGAAAAAAACTTTGAAACTGCTCGTCTATCTAGAGAGCAACTGCTTGCTTTAGGAACTTCATCAGTGTTACGTGAAAGTCTCCCTCTCTTTCTCTATCTCTGTGGAAGCGTGCGTGTATATGTGTGTTTTAGACAGAGCTGTCGAGACTGCTTGATGCTATGAAAATTTGATGCAGAAAATATCCTGTCGGTGCTGCATTTTTAATGAAAACCACACAGATTCAGGAATTATCGTCAGAATGTTCCCTCCGGGTCTTCGTGTGTGGAATCCAATCGATTCTGAAAGCTCCAGGACAGACATGTCTCTATCTGCTTTGGGTGCTTGAATTATTTGTGAAGACTTTTGTCTCTTTAAACATTGTTTTGACCACTGACAGCACAACAGATTCAAAGCAGGATCCACAAACTCTCCTCAGATAGTTGCAGTGTGGTATATATATTTTTTTGTGGAGTCTATTGTAGGAAAATGAGTTTGGCCTTTGGGGCTTGATTGCCCTAATCTGCAGTCCAGCAAGCACTGCTCCTACTGGTGATTGATATTTGGAGACATTGGTGGGACAAAAACAGTTTGAGCTCTGACGCTCGTGAAAGACCCATCAGCTCTGTTGACGATCAATGTGAATAAATATTTCCCACAGCCCAGAAGCATTAGAATCAAGGGCAAAGAGGAGAAAAAAAAATGAAAGAGGAAAGAAGGGGGGAAAAAATCAATTGGTTGAGAGCTTTGCTAAAACGGAGATGGGTAGTGATGGTGGTGGGGTTGAGGGGAAGAAGGAGCAGAGGTGGAGGAAAATAGGCCTGTCAAGCTGGGTGAGTAATGAAGCGTGTTTTCTGCTCTTCAAAGGATGTGGTGGAAGATGCAGTGATGCTGTGTTACATGGAATGTGCCGTCTAACCTCATGTGAATTTGAGCTTCATATAAAAAAAAAAGAAAAATGGGCCAGAGAATGTATACCGGGGTGAACATGCAGCATTTGAGCGTCTCCTACATCGATTTAGTAGTCTCATGTGTCTCTTAGAGGTTAAATCCGTGTTTGTAAAAAATATTGGCACAAGTTCTCCCAGTCACTTATCAATGTCAGGTTGGTATGTTTTCTAAAAAAAAAAACTCATGAGAAGGTGAAATTTAAAGATGTCTTATCAAACAGATTTAATCTGTTTTATTTTTACACACGATGTGCTTTTCTCTATACCTAGACCATGACAGAAGACCTTAGGCACCATTTAGTCATCTGTGTAATGGTTAGATGATTTAGATTCTATCTGCTGACTTTTTTTGACACCCTTTTAAAAAACACTTTAAGCTTCGTGAGCTAAGCTGAATGTGTAGCTAAAAGCTTGCGTTGTTTGTGGATGGAAATAAGCAAAATTAATGTAACATCTGCTTTGCAGTTTCGACCATTTAAAAGACGCCCATCCATTGCTAAATTTACTGCATTTCTGCCAGCCGTTTATATGCAAAAAGTGTGGCATTGGCTAAACTAAAAATATATCTTTTTTATTTGTTATAAGATGTTAGAACGTCCCATAGCTTTGACAAAATATAACTTCAGCAAAGGTTTTTTTTTTTCTTTTTCTTTTTTTTATTGTGGCTTTAAAAGTGTTGTCTCCTAAACTTCTTTAAGTCGTGTTACATTAGACCTGCTAAATAACTTTTTATAGGGGGTTTTATGCAAAACTGAAAAAATATAGGAACTCAATGCGAGAAAATTAAATATTATTACTGGTTTTCTTTCTTTTTATCTGAAAACTGGGGCCTTCATTTTACTCTAGGCTCTCTCTGCTCAAAATAAAATCTTAGTACATATACAGTTATTCTGTGAAACTTTAGATTTCTTTTAGAGAAACTTAGTAATGGGAGCTACAAAGGGGGCAGTATTTGTTGACAGGACAGATGGGACTAAAATACTGTATAAAATATTAGCAACACAAAGTGCCGACAGTGAAATATTTTAGTGCTAGTGCTACATAATGGTGTAGGGATGTTTTTTTGTTTGTTTTTTTCAGTGTGACAGGTTAATGATGACTGGTCTGAAGAGGGGTGGATCTAAAGACAGGGCATTCATTTGAAGAAAACCTTTTGCAGTGGTCATAAATCAAATTCTAAAGAACGGGTGTTCTGCAACTTTCAGATGTGTCCCTTGCCCTACACGCCATAATCAACAAGCTAAACTGCTCTCACAAGGCTGAGTTGGAGTTAATCTTTGGGGTGTTTGCATGTCTACACAGATGCACCACAAGGCTGAACAAGTGCTAAAGGCGTTTATAATTACTGCAAAGGAGAGGAAATGCTTCACACCAGACAAAAATGGCTGTAATCCCTATAGAATGCATTATTTCTTATCATATTTTTTTTATTTTCAAAGTTCAGGACTCTGACTTAAAACATTGGTTGCTCTGAGGAGGTAACCAATGGCTTGTATTTATATAGTGCTTCTTCAAGTCAGAGGACTTGACCAAAGCGCTTTACACTTTATTTAGTCATTCACTCACACACTGAAGGTGGCAAGCTACACTGTTGCCACAGCTGCCCTGGGACTCACTGGCAAAAGCGAAGCTGCCGTATACTGGTGCCACCAGTCCTTCTTACCACCATCAGTAGACAATGCAGGTGAAGTGTCTTGCCCAAGGATACAATGGCACAGAAAGCTGGAGCCGGGGCTTGAACGACAAAATTCTGTTTGCAGGGCAAACTCCTTCTCAGACACCACTTTTGCCCTTAAACACATTTAGATACATTGTGTCCATTCTAACTTTATAACTACCATTTATGTTTCTCTTACCTTTCTATGTTTGTTGTTTTACTTTTCTGTTAGTCTCTTCATTCTCTTCTAAAAGTAAATGAAGTTCATGTCTCCCCCTTGTTCATCCTGAATGTAGCAGTGCATGCCCGTTTAAGTGCATGCCTGAGGCCAGGGACTGGGATAGAGATCTGTCATCAGAAAAGCATAGTTCAATGGGTCAAGCATGAACCAGGTTTTATTATGCAGCCAAGCTTTAATTAGCTTTGCTTATGAGCTAATGTACCACATAGATATAGGGTTAGGGTTAGATATATTTAAAGATATAGTTAAAAGCTGAAGGACAACAGCTCTCTTGCACCAGTTTTAAATACCTGTGTTAGAGACTGGTAGAGTGTTTCCTTTTACAGGGCATCCCTAAACATACAGCTAGAGCCACACTCAAAGTATTATGATCAAAATAATTCATCTGTTCGAATGGTCTTGTTGAATAAAAAAAAAATCCAGATTGAATTTAAGCCAAAGCTGTTTTAGATAGAAGAAAGGGGAAATATTTATTCAGCCCCTGGATTTACCAAGGGGGTAAGTTTATATCCTAAAAGGCAAAGCTGCCCTTCTATTTGTTGGCCTATGACATGTAATCACAATGACCACATTTTACTCTTTAAAGCCATTGCAAACTTCTGCTTAAGAGAAAAAGGGTTTCATCAAAAAAGTAGGGCATATGTTTCATCTTATTTTACCCACAGAATGTGACAATCTGTTAGATGTACCAGAAAGGCTTAACTCTAATAATGGCTTATCCATCTTTTCTTCCATAGTTTCTCATCTCTACATGTTGTAAGAGAAGCTGAGTGTCCATATCCCCTTATTACTGTCCACCTCCCCAAACTTTAACCATTCACAATACACCCCGACACACACACATCTCTCTTTTTCTCCCCTCGACACTCTTGTCTTTTGATAGGGGATCCATTTGGTTTAAATTGACTCATTTTGTCAGTGGGAATCGGAGCAGAGAGACGAAGGAGGGAGAAACGGGCAAGACTGGAGCTAATACTTTGATCCCTCCGACAGGCAGCGTGAAAAGTGCATTTCATAAAGGATGTTCATCTGTGATGAGCCCGCCAGAGTGACAAATTGGGCCCCTGGTGCTTTAAATAATACACTGTGTATGGCTACAGCTGTGCTGCTGTATTTTCCTTTTTCTTATTGCTAAACTCGCCTGTTAAGGAAAAGGCGTCGTTTCAGCTTGAAAGACTTCATTGTGACTTCAGTCCATAGCAGGTTGCACTTCAAATCACCTCCTCTTTCTTGTTCGTCCTGCATCATACATGCAAATGTTAATGGGGGGCTTTGCTTTCAACTGCCCACTTGTATTCAGATCTGAATTTGGCCCTTAAAGGATAGCAGAGGGGCTTTGTAGTGATGACCGAGGCAAGCCTTGTTGTCTGTCTGTGGCATTTGCTGCTCTCAAGCATCATGCTATGATCCAAGTTTAAGATGTGGTCCACCCTGTTACTGCAGAGAACTGCTTTTCGGGAGAATAAGAAAAGAATAAGATGATGAAAAGGCTAAGATGTTTTTTTCTCTCTATTCTGAATATTTTGAGTCAAAAACAGCCAAATACTAGTATAGTATAGTATAGTATAGTATAGTATAGTATAGTATAGTATAGTATAGTATAGTATAGTNTAGTATAGTATAGTATAGTATAGTATAGTATAGTATAGTATAGTATAGTATAGTATAGTATAGTATAGTATAGTATAGTATAGTATAGTATAGTAGAGCTTAGCATGCCAAAGCATAGCATAACATAGTGAAGTCAGCATAGTAAAGTATTGTAAACTGGAAAAACAATCTAAAAATGAGTAATACATTATTTAACTTAAGTGTATTTATCCTTAATCTGAGTAGGTAAATGAGGTAGTTTGCCAATGGAATGAGTATTTTTACTCTAAAAATAAGATAATTAGATAAAATGCACTTGACATAAAAAAATGCAATTGTGTTTTCTTATTTTAAATGTAAATTGTCTTGTTCTATTGGCAAAATGTCTCTTTTACCTCCTCAATCTAAGAAAAAATGCACCTATTTTAAGAAAAAATTACTTATTTAGATTTGGATTTTTAGTGTATTTTTCTAGTGTATTATATAATATTATTATACTATAGCATACCCTGGCTTAGCACAGAAAATAAGAGCTTAGTATAGTGTAGTGTGGCAAAGCATAGTCTAATATAGAATATTATAGTATAGCATAGTTGAGCATAGTTTAGTATAGTATAGTGTCTCAAATTTAAGGTAGAATGTTATGCAGTGAGTAAGAGGTTGCAGACACTTTGGAATTTTGATGGCTCTATCATCACATATAATCACATATATTCATTTTCCGGCTTTCTTGACAGTAAACAGAAAAAAAAGTAGTTGACCTCATTACTTTAGAAAAAACATTAGGTGGCAATAACTGAGTAAATACAACACAATGTGTGTTGGTTAGTATAGAATTACTTATTATTTTGCAGGTTTTTCTATCAAATTGGACCTTTATAGTCTTTTGACGTGATGGGACTACCAAAGTAGTAGTAACCTGTCATAAATGAAGATGATCATTAATTTAACAAACATGTGTGATGCAATGGAAAGTGTTTAGACCCTGCTCCTCTGAGACTATCCTGCCAGATGGTCATGTGTAAGCAGACACCAGCAGAGTGTTGAGCCACGTGTGAGGTCCTAGGATAAAGAGGTGTCTTCATAGGAACTTATTTGTATGTCGATGAGAAAGAAAACACTAAAATGGTTAGTGTTTATGATCCACCAAGTTAAGCACTGAAAACCAGAAGACACTTTTTTGTAGTATTTGTTGGTACTGCTCATTGTAAGCTTATACCTTTTTAACTCTTGTGTACAGATGGTACCCTTTGCACCAGACTCATACACACCTCCTCCTCAATGCTAAGGCGTCCCATAATGGTGGAATTGTCAACAACATTCTGGTGTTAGGGTGAACAACCGCTGAGTTTGAGTTACTCATAGACTGAGTAAAAAGGATGATGGCTAAATGCCTCTCTGCAGCAGCAAATCCTATATGTCACTCCAGAAGAGAACAAACTGGGCTATCTGCAAGAGAGTTTATAATCCGGCACACCTAGGCGTTATCAGGCTATATCTCACTGAGCTTTGGTCAAAGCATTAGTGACTGAAGAGTGTTTAAGGCACTTGACTTTTCCTGAGCTCTTATAAAATCTGTGCAAACATTAAGCATGAGTTGCTCTCCATTTAATATAAAAATGATGCTAAGACATGGTTAAAATCTTAGACTAAAATGCAGATTGGCCCATTTGAGACTCCCTAACCAGGGGATGACCATAGCGTCGCTGCCATTGAAGCCACTTGCTTTCATTCTTGAACACTCAAAACACAGCTGGAGCTTTTAAAGCGGCGAGGCTCCCCGGACAGACTCAAGGTTACATTAAAGAAGGGCTGAAGAACCTATTTGCTGACTGGCACATCCTTTTAGCACTTTTATCATCAGGGCTTGTACTCTGCGTAGCCATTTGAAGCAGTTTCTTTTACTGTAGGTGTTCAAACTGTCCTGGTTGAACTCACTAAAATGCCTCTGATCACCTTTTTGGTTTCCAAACACATTATAGTCTTAACATTACTACTAGTTGGCCTGTGTTTCATTTATTTATAACTTTATTTATAATTTATTTTTTTT
>NW_015150632.1:322428-324346 GCF_000732505.1 Cyprinodon variegatus | reverse complement strand
GAGATAGAGAGATAGAGAGATAGAGAGATAGATAGATAGATGTGTGTGTGTGTTCTATGTCCATTACATCAAGATACACTATCTTTACAGGGATGAAAAGGTAGAACTTAAAAGCAGGTTACCCCTTAAAAAAACACAGCTTACTCAGCTCTTTCCCCTGCAGTTCTGAGAAAACAATAGCCCATCATGTTTTCAGGAACCTGCTGAGACACAGCAAAACTAATCCCTCTGGGAAACGCAGGCTCCTGATAATATGCCTTCTCTGCTTCAGTGTAGCTCACTTTACCTGTTTATGAGCCGACATGCTGAAAAAACAACCTGAAAGCCAGTGTCTTCAGGTCAATATAATTACCCCCAGCACATTTTCACCACTAGCTTTCAAGTAAGGTCATGACTCACAATGTCCGACTCACTAGTATTTGTTTTGACTTGGATGATAAAAACAATGTAACATCCTTGGTCTCATGCTGAACTCTTACTTAGATAAATATATATTACTTATAACAATACACTCCAACATTTTTTTCTCTCATTCGGGTGTAGATATGTTACTTTGTTTAGATTCATTGTCCTCTTAGCCATGTATTGGGAGCTTTAGCGGAGTTAATATTTATTTCTTTTATAAAAGAGCCTATTGCTCTACTTGCTCAGTGTTTGTTCTATCATGGACTTTAACATTTTGCATGCTGACTGGGGCCTCTGACTGAGATGTTTCTTTTTCCACGCTTTCACACCGAACCTTTGGAACGCCAAATTTTTGAAAGAACACAAATCCAAAGACAACATGGTTTTAAAAAGTCTCAAGGGGCTATGTTGAGTTATATGAAGAGTTGCAGGCATACAAAAAAAACAAAAACAACAACATCAAAAAAGCAATAGAAACCCCTTGAGATGAAAGATTTTTCATTGGTTTCTTTCTTCCTCTTGATCGTAACTGCCATGGAAACAATATGTAGAAATTCTATTCCATTTAAAAATCTCTGTTTGAAGACAAACCGGGTCCCTGAAGTTTTTTTCCCCCTTTAATTTCACCTTAATTTAATCAGGAAGTCCCATTTACTTTCTCAATCTCTTTTATTGTAAAACTTAAAGTGTCCTTAGATCAATCGCTTGTTAAAGCTATGACTTGCTTTGGCTGCTGTACTAAATATGTATTTAACTGAAAGAAAAAAAACCCCCTCATATTTGTCTTAAAGCTACTATAAGTTGTTACGCCATTCATCAGTAATAACGTGTAATACCTCTTTGCTGGTCCAGTTTTACACAAGTGGGATGATACTATACTTATCCTTGTTCTAATGTACAAGTATGATGGTCTGTGCAGTTACTATGTGTTTAAAGGAGAAGTCAGATCAGCCAAGAATAATCAATGGATCATTATGTATACTTAAAACTATTACATTCGCTGTGATTTAATGAATTTAATGTTAATCAGTAAAAAAATAAAAGTAATAATTTTCGTCATGGTCCCTGAGTCTGGGAACAGCCATTTCTGCCCAAATATAGAAACACCTCATTCCTGAGATCTTCCAGCAGTAAGTCACGGTGCGGTGAGCCTAGGGCCATTCTCCCCGCTTTACAAGCAAAGTCAGTGGGAACTAATAAACACCCCTGCAATCAACAACAATCATTTAAGATTTCGAGAAAACTTCACCATTGAAATTCACGACAATTATAGTTAAAATAACAATGCCCACGGGCATGGCAGTTGGATGTTGCAATACATCGGGTAAAAGTGAAAAAAAACATGGCAACGGTACGTGGCAGTAGTGTTCTTTGACAAACATGGATGTGTCCAGCAAAGCACATTCAAATGAAAATTACTCTTAATTAAAAGCACTTATCATTTATTGAACAGTATGTAATAATTTTATATTTAAATCACTTTCAGAAGTTTTAATTCTGAATATGATCAGAC
>NW_015150632.1:320962-321966 GCF_000732505.1 Cyprinodon variegatus | reverse complement strand
ATGCACACATTCAGTGACAAACAGGAGCTCTTTCAGGCTGGGCACCATTTCATTCATAACACCTGTCCCATCAACAAGAAATCAGAAATACTTTAACAATCCCAGGGTGCAATTACTTTTATTACATTACTCCATCTGTAATAGAGTGACTATGGGTCCAGTTTGATATAACACAATTTATATAATATATATAATTTGGGGGTCCCCTCTCCATCTCGCCATCATTTTGGGGGTCCTTGACCCGGAAAACATTGACGACCCCTGTCATAGATTATAATGACATAACGAGCCTACCTACCTACACCTATCACCTCTTCTCCTCGGAGAAACCTTTAAGTATGCCAGCAATTTTGATGTTTTCTCTTATGCGTACGTCAATGAAAGCATACATCGCTGAGTTTTTTTTTTTTTCTTGGAGGATTTAATTGAAATTTTATTTTGACAAATAACCATTTAATGGTGTAAAACAGGCCATTGTGTGACTGTGCCTGGAAGTGTGTGATAAGAGTAACAGTGGAGGAGAAGCAATGACACTTCTTTTCTAAAGGCTGACTGGAAATAAGAGAGATAGTATGCATGTGTCAGAATGAGAGGGAGAAAGATTTTAGAGAAAAAGTAAACAATATAACAGTAAGAAAAAACATTTAACACTAGATGTTCCGGAGAATTTCAGTTTTCCTGCAAGCCCCCCTCCCCTTTTCAAGTTTGTGTATTCACTCTACCTTGCTAACTGTCCTTGTTGTAATGCTAATAACCTGTGATATGACCAGCCCTTCTACATGAGACTGGATAAGGTTGAAACAAACTGGCATCAGAACAAGAGCATGCTCTAAACACTTTTCATTACCTTCCCCTGCAACATCAGACCTTTTTGCAGGAATATATTGATAAGTCATTTCTAAATATTTTATTTAGGCAGACCTATTAAACAACCAGATATCATACGGGTCCTAGTTCCTGAGCTGAGAACAGGTCATAACCATGCTTTTCCAACAAGGCAAGGC
>NW_015150632.1:304372-320547 GCF_000732505.1 Cyprinodon variegatus | reverse complement strand
TCTATAGTGTAATTTTTGGCTATTATATGCCTATAATAACAATGAATAAATCTCCAAAAATACAGTTTGGCCTATCTTCCCAAATTAAGAAAAAAAGAATGTTAAGACTGTAAATATACAGTCATACGTTTATATAACAATTTTTTTTTTAATGTATTTATTACTGTTTTCAAGGCTGTACTTTAAAATATGAAATTGTCTAGAGCTGTTCTAAACAAAATTTATTTTTGTTTACACTTGTGTATACAAAATGACAAAATAAATCTGTCTAGGTCATAAGTAATTATTGGCTTTTATATTCTTATAATAACAATGAAAAATCTAAAAAAAAAAATATATAGAGTTTAGCACATTTTCCCAAAGTAAGAGTTGTAGTCTGAACTAGATGAGGTTATCTATGTTTGGAGGCACTACAATGATCTATAGCATAATTATTAACTATTATATGCTAATAATAACAAAGAAAAAATCTTCAAAAATAAAGTTTGGCCTATCTTCCCAAAGTAATGATCCAGTGTAGTATGATCCAGAAGAGCTATCTATGTATCCTACAAGTTTGGAGGCACTACAGTGACCTATATTGTAGTCATTGCTCATTTTATACTTATTCTAATAATAAAATAGAGGTGCAATTTGTCATTTAGGCTTTGGAAATTCCTCAGAAAAGTATTATTTTCAAATTCAATAAATGTGACGTATCTGTGGGTTTTCTAGTGTTAAAAAAAATGAATTAACCCCTCACAGTGGCACTATAAGCATAACCATATTCCACACGCTTGCTGCTCTTGTCTGCCTTATCAGTTAACACTGTGGGCTTGCCTTCGTGTCTGCGGCTGAAAATGGCAAGCTCAGACACACGCAACGGAAGCTCTTTACATCGCCAGCGTAATGTAAGATTGGCTGCAGTGCAAAAACCGGCCGTTGGTGTTGCTATGTACGTGTGTGTGTGTTTTGTTTAGCCATCTGAGTGAGATCCATTTTTTTATTTTACCAGCAAAGTGAGGTACTGTTGTTATAAATTGTGAAAATTATCCTCGTCCTCACAGGCTATTTTGCAATGGGTTAGGTATTAAGAAAAAGGTGTTCATTTAGTTAAGTTTAAGGTTAAGGTGATGGATGCATTGATAATGTTTAGGTTTAGAGTTATTGTCAGGGTTAGGGAATAGAAAGGATTGAAAAAGATGGAAAATCAATGGTAGTCTACATGTTGTCCTCAATACACATAGCAAGAGGAGAGGATGTTTGTGTGTCTGTGTGTTTGGGGTCTGTGTGTAGTAATGGGTGTGTGAAAATGAGCCGAGACCGCCATGTTGTTTATCGGTAGCTAGCAGCAGCGTTGGATGTGTGCATCACGGCAGAGCTGCTGGTTTTAATCCTTGTGGCGCTTCTGGAGTAAAGGCTCAGCCCCGCTGGAGAAAGCACACATAAGGATGTGAGTGAGGGGTGACACACTACTCCATCAAGGAATTCTCTTTTTAAATGGTAAATGAATTACATATGCAATGATGTAAACAGGAGATGATGAAGAGAATAACGCAGAGCGCGATATTGTTAAATCTTAAAATGTTTTTGTTGCTCTTGCACCACATAATGCAAGAAGTATTTTTGAGAGCTTTTGTTTCAGTAGCATTAGGAATGTGTGGCAGGAAGCCAGCCCTATCCCATCATTCTGTTCAGCAGGACTGGATGAGTCACTGTGCTCTACTGCTCTCCAAATAATCTTGCTGTTCCTTCATTGTATATATGACAGTAGGTCACAGTAGCTCTAAGGATTCATTCTCTTTCGTCCGTGTTCATATATCTATATACAAACACATAAATAAAAAAAAAAACGACCTCAAAAGTTGATTTTTCTCACTAATGCTGTATGTGTAAGTGTAATGTATCAACCAAAAATAAAATGTTTTTTTTGTTTGTTTTTTTGTGATAGATTTGCACAAAGTATGGGATAATTGTGAGGTGGGGGAGAATTCTTACAATTTTTTTCTCAGTAATTAACATTTGTAAAATACAGTTTGCTGCAATATCTATAAATAAAATCTAGCAGTACCTACTAAGTAGGTCCTACTTCCTTCAAAACTACACAATGAGTAAATATAATCTGAATGAAATTTAATCTTAATATAATCCACCTGTTCTGTGAAGTTCTTGATCTTTTTTAAAATACAGTTAAAAAAATGTATAATAAAGGCCAGAGAATCATGTGTCCCAAGTATACAACTGTGGAGAAGATTAAAGCTTTAATATTGTGGGTTAAATAAAACAATATTCAAAAAGTTTTTTAAATCTGACAGAATCTAGAGCAGGCGTCACCAACAAGGTGCCCGCGGGCTGCAAGGTGCCCCTCAGGGGCCTCATGGGGTGCCCACAGCATCTGAAAACACCACAACTCACCAGAGGACTGAGATTAAAATTTTTATTTTATTCTGTTGCCCTTCTTTATTTTATAATTTATAGAGCATTTCATCATTTTAATAGAGCATTTCATCATTTTAATAGAGCATTTCATCATTTTAATAATACTGATATTAAAGTATTTATAGAAATTTTTAAATGACAATGTCATAAAGGAAAATAGGAGTTAAAAGAAAAAATAAATATATGTTTATTATGTATGAAGTTTAGGTGGATGGCTGATCCTTCCTTCCTTCCTTCCTTCCTTCCTTCCTTCCTTCCTTCCTTCCTTCCTTCCTTCCTTCCTTCCTTCCTTCCTTCCTTCCTTCCTTCCTTCCTTCCTTCCTTCCTTCCTTCCTTCCTTCCTTCCCCTGCTCTAGAACATCTAAACAGAATCTCACTCAGAGCAGGCCTTTGTATCAACAAAACAGTTTGACGTGAAGAGTCCTTCCTGCCAAGCAGTTTAAATCAGTTACAAGTTTAGCCTTGCTTGATGTGCCCCATGCACTGTCCACTTTAAGTCTAAATGGGTATCTGTAGAAGAATTAAGTAGTTGTTAGGTTGTTAAACCTAATAACAAAGGAGCACAGCAAACCCAGTTTTGTACATTTATTTCTCTGTGATTTTTTATTCCTCGTAATAAACATTAAGACATTTCATTCATATAAGTGTTCTGGTCAGCTGATACCAAAATAGAACATTGTGGTTTATATAGAAAATGCTTTTGTGGTATAAAGGTATGAAAAACTATAGTAATGACTTCATATTGTGAAGAAGTTAATAATGGATGGAGCTAATTACTAATTATTGCAGAGAGTAGTTTTGCAAACAAAATACGCTGTCACTAAGTAGAAATGCACCACAAACTTCAAAAGATGTATTTTTAATGCAGAAAACCTGAAAAAAAATATATATTATTTTCTTTTTATGAACCGTTTTGGGTTCATCGCTGACATAAACCATTCTCAAGGTTGTCGCTATAAGACGACAATACGAGAAAGAGGTATAAATGCTTTTAAAAAGCGCTGTATATAACGGAAGTCGTCTGCAGTTGAACGTCTGCACGCAAGAAGAATGAACACAGAGCATGACATGCAGGGCCACTCTATTTATGAGGTCTGCTTCAGTGGCTCATTGTTCGAATTGAGCAAGGAGAAGTAGAGACCCCCAGAGTCCGAGGACATGTTCGGAGGGTACGGAGAGTGCAAGCTCGATTTGATAATTGGCTGAGAGATTGTCACCAGAATGAAATTATGCTAGTTAATTCCTTCTCAATTAATTACCTCAGGAGCAGACCACAGTACATTCATTATGGCAGAAAGAGTACTGTCCCTGCTGAAAGGGAAAAGCAGCCATATCATATCCATAATGCCTTCTTGCAGTGTCATTGCAGTGCTTGTTAGCGTATGGCCCAGAGGCCAAGGGAAAAAAGGGGGAAAATGGAAATGATGTCATAACCCAGTCTGTCTGAATATAGCCCACAAACCTGTGAAGGCCTCATTTATATGCTTAATCTGCTCACTTCCCAGAAAGTCAGGTAAAAAGAGGTGGTCAACACAAGATTTTATCAGGGCTCTGTATCGTTTTTCTTGCACCGCTTTTCCTCTCAGTTTTCCCACCACACCCATCTTGTGCCTCTCAAGGCGAGGTGGGGGGGTTCCAGATTATTCACTTAGCTGCGTTTGCCAGGTAGTAAATACTTCAAGAAGCTCAGGAGGCAGGGAATAGATCAACTGCTGCCACACTCAACAGCATCCTGCCAGCTGGCCCATAAGACGCATTGCTCGAGAAAAAAAAAAAAGGAAAGAAGTGATTGTAGCATGGGAAGATATATTGAAGAAGTGTAAATGTAGGTCAAGTAGGCTCATGAACAGAGCATGATTTGCATAAAAGACAAATGATTATCTTAAGATCTACAATTAGGAGATACAGAAAATTGGCTTGGACATGCTCGTATAATCTAAATGCCCTTCTATTTACGACATTTGAACTTTGAGAAATAGGGGTTAGAATTTTTCCTCTGTGCGACTGATAAAATCTCCTGCTGCTGATGTTAATGCTATCAATAAATGCTTTTCCTAGCAGGGCGCTCTGTTTTCAAAGGTCATTGCTCCTTAGTGCTCTGCTTTTGTTCAAAACCCCCAATCCACCCAGCCACACTATCAGTGCATCTCTTCCATCCTTCCTTAATTGTCTGCCAAACATCTCAGCTTGAGAAAGACAAATATCGCCTTTTCCTGTAGATATTGTTCTGTCTGAAACCGCCATCACTGTGTTAATAATTTAGCACCTATTCTGTTTCTGGCTGCTCCTTTCTCCCAGGAAACACTTCCTCCCTTGCCTTCAGTTTCACTGCTTTGCATGTTTTTATCCTCTTCCTTCTTTTAAATTCCACCACAATCACCTACAGTCATATTTACCAATGCAAAGCTTTAGCCCGCATATCAGTTGTTGGATGTTCTGGACATTTTAGTTGTGATGCATAGCCACAGGGGTTTTTGTAAAGTAAGGATGGGAAGACATGCTTTCAGACCTAAACTCGTGGCTAGTTACTATCAAGTTTTTATATAGGTTGTTGTTACAGGAATAGATTGGATGTGTTAAAGTTTTCTTCTGTAAAGTCATGGAGTAATAGTTCCCTTACCTGCATTGGACAGACATATTATCACAGAAGTTTGTAATTAAGTGAAAAGAGTAAAATGTATTACAAAGAAATAGACCATGGGAGACTCGCGACTTGTGCTAGCCTGAAAACTATTATTGTTCTGATATTTTGTGTTTTTCTTAGTCCTACTTTTGAAGTTCCAGGTACATGTTACTTTTAATCTGGTAAAATTTAGAAAGGAAAAAAAAGCTATTTCCCACAAAATACTGTTGCTGTTGTTTTTCAGTTGTTTAATTTCTTGCTCTAAAGCTATGTTACCTGAAGAGTGTAATGGACAAAAAAATAGATAAAATAATTGTAGAATGTTTTTTCTATGACTTCTATTAATAAAAGCTGTATTCCGTGCCTTAGATCAATGCTATATACATGTACATTTTTGTCAAATCCTCATAGGGTTTAAGGTGGTTATATGCCAAATTGACCCTGTGTTTTAGCATATTTACGCAATTCATAACTCAGTGAAATTTTATCTTTCAATATGATACTCTATCATTGGATATCTAAGTAAATATACTTTACGTAAGACACTGCTTCATGTTTTGTTGCTTCTTTTTCCAGCTGAATATATTTATTTTTAGCTTTTATAACTATGAGTTTTATTATATGAGTTAGTATATTTTTGTTCTATAACGTAACTTTTATTTTTATCACAAAATTGGATTTTATACTTAAAGAAGTTAGAACATATGCTTCAAATCTGATTTGGAGATATGTCTTGGACAGAATTGGTTTGCAGTATCTAGTTCACTGGCTACTTTCATGAAGAAATATCACATGTATCTTCTTCCAGGTTTACAAATTACTTTTTTTTTTTTCATTTCCATCAAGACTGTGCTCCATTATGGTTCCAAATTGAAATCATGCGGATGGTGTAAATGGAATTTGGAGGTTAAAGTGTTTTCTTTAGCCTTCCTAATATAGCTAATATGATAGAAGCTTATTAGATTGAGTTTGTGGAGAAGTGAGCGGCGCCTTGCATCTGGCTGCATACAGGAACTCTCTGTTTGACTCATAATTCAGTTGTCAACAGGCTAAATTAAGGACTTCAGTTCTATGATGTTAATATGTGAACGTCTAGGAGAACATGCTCTCAATATTGTGTTTTAAAACAGAGGACCTTGTCTTTTATCAGTTCTATTTATCACTAACCTTATGACATTTTTTCATCCTGTTTTTCTTATGTTTGTAGTGTCACATTTTTTCCCCCTCTTCTCTACTTTTCGCTGGTCTCTTTAAGGCAATGTGGCCAATGACGGCCTACAGGCAGCCATGTTGTCTACTTTACTCAGTCTTCTGTTTCTTTCCTGACCCTGTTCTACTCACCACACACGCACAGTCTTCTTTCTGGTGTCTCTTTTATACTTTCCCTTTGCAACCCCCTTTTTTTCCAAATCAGTTATGTCCTCAACGTTCTTCTTTTTGCTCTGACCCCAATTTGCTGCCCAGTTGAGAGTGGTGTCTTTAAGAGAAATGCAATAGAGGCAAACACATAAAGACACATGCTGACAAATCATCTCCATTCCGTTATCTGCTTGCTCTCCTGTTTTTTTTACCTTCTTTTTTATTCCACTCCTAATCTCTCCTGTCTGTAATGTATATTCCCTAGGTTTTTGGGTTGAAATTGCTGGCAGGAAGTGAGAACGTTCACGGATTGAAAAATAAGCGGTTAAGAAATTAGACCGCTGGTGATGGAGATTAGATGCAGACTGGCAGATGAACTTGCTGACACGTGGCAGTGAAAAAAACATGCATCTCACGTCTGTGAAACAAACAGACACAATGAACTGTAACTGCTCAGCAATGTTCAAACAAAAACAGACATAAGCATCTAGTATATGCCTTGGAGCAATAACAGCCTAATCCTATATGTTTATTTCTCTAAAGCACTGCACCATCTTTGCAGATATTGTAAACTTGACTTTAAGATGTATTTCTACCCAGGAAGAGGTTTTCATTTATTCATTTATTTTTTATGATTATTTCTTTTACTGGCCAAGGTACCATTGGTAAACTTGTCAGCTGATGGTGGACTACCTGAATAAGCTAGCTAAGGGAAAACAATGCAGACACTGGCCTACTTTTTTCAGCCTTTCCTACACAATGTCTCTTTTCTATAGTTGTCCTAAAATTGTTAAATGAAAAGAGAACACCACTCAACCACTGTAGCAGTGTTTTTGATTTTCAAATCATAATTTCTCCCCCTCTCTGTGTGTCCTAATGTAAGTGGCCTGTTATTTGCCTTTAAAAGAGATGTGCTTCCAGGGATGAGGAGAATAATAGTGTTCTACCAACCCTTTCACTTTTTTTTGAAGCCATGGTCTTCCTAAAAATACAGACAAATTATTGGGAATGTAACCTAGGAATGAGGGGCCTGTTATGTTTTGCTTTCAGCATTACTGCTAGGCTAACCCTGGCGGACTGACCCACTTGTATTGTACCTAGTTTGAGTGGACTTGTAAAGACCTTTATGAATACAACAAAAGCCAAATATTGTGCTAAGGATGCTCTGGGGGCTTTTCTCGAAGACATTCCCTTCTGTATTGATTTTAGAATTGGGTGCTGTAAGGTCTTGTGTTAATGCATACATGTATACCAATGTATACATTTTTCTTTTAAGATATCAGTTGGCTTCTGTCAGTTGATTGCATTTTAAATATTTCTTTTTTACTTTTAGATTTAAAGTGCTAACCATATTTAGCCATCTAGAGGCAGCTAGTTCCTTATTTAAAAATGCTAGTCCTCCTACAATACCTGGTGAAGTTACTATCTTACTTACAGCGGATAAACCTCTCCATTTGTATTTTTGTTTTCATAGTTTGTCATCGATAGTCAAGTTAAAAGTGTTATTTGTTCTTTTTGGTAAATAAAATAAAAACTATATATTAAATATGTTTTTTGTGATCAAAATCAGATTAGATAGATTAGAAATCTAAATTGTGAGATTTTTATAACCTGTAGTTTTTTTCTCTAAACCTAAAATGTCCCATTACTTCTCTTGAAAAATAACATGTACTGTATGAAAAAATAACTGAGAATAATAATATTAATAATACAAATTTTGCTTGTTTGTTTATTACATTCTGATCCAAATTTTTGAAACACTTCTCATCACAAACAGGTAGTGATATTACAAGTGGGATTAACTATATGGTTTTCTTTTATTTTAAATAGTTTTTCTTAAAATAGAAATCAGTTTGAAATCTGTTTAAAACAAAATAAGATAGAAATTCTTTATTGGGAATTCTTTTTCAGAACAAATTCAAGTAATAAGTCTAATGCTGTCATTAGTCAATACAGGTGGGAACATCTAATGAACCAAAACATGCAAAAGAACATTTCAAACAACACTAGATCTACAGTAGAATAAGATGTGGAGAATGATCTGCTGTATCTATGATATTGTCTATAATTGTCTGAAACATCTTATAGGAGCTGGAGATGTTTAATTATACTAACACTACTTAGAATAGGTGCATGCAATACCATGCTCTAGCAAAGTCAAGTGTCAACAATAATGATCTGAACTTAGATGGAAAGAACAGTGGAAAACATAAAGAGAGAGAGAGAGAAAAAATATGACTTTTTAGGTTTCAAATAGCTGGCCAATTCATTTACCCAGTGGGGAATCTCCTCAATTTTGCAGGCCTGCTGAGTCAGTAGGAAATCACTTTTCTATCAGAGTGCACAACATGCAGAGAGCTAGCTACCTTACCTATGAGTATAACTGTGGAAAGAAGCAGAGATGGGGTTCTAAAGGTTGCTTGTCTAGGCATGCTTCCTTCTTTGTCTGAATACGATTAGAGGTGTGCAAATTTATTAGAGTTTCAGGAGCAGGGCATATATGGCCCCCAAGAGAGATTCTGTGCATTGTGAGCAGCCTGACGGCTCAATAGCTGAAGTTAAAAAACATAAAAAAAGGAGGGGGGGCAAGGCAGTGTGTTCTTGCTATCCACTTGCTATCTTGTTGACGGCCTGACTTGTCAAGCTAAAGCGGAGAGAAAAAGGCGGGAGAGGCATGCTGTGATTCAAAGCCACACTTGTCATTCTCATCACATCAGCTGCCATATTAATTGTCACTGCAGTCATATTTTGTTTGTTTTCTTCTTGCCTCCCTTTTCATATATATCTATATTTTAGGTTTTGAATAAGCTAATCAGCCAAAAAAGTGTTTCAGTAATTAGGGGCCATAGTGTTCTAATAGTAAGCAAAGATTCAAAGTAGCAGGGGAAAAAAGAATGGCACTCTTGACATAACATTTACATTTTATCTAGTAATACTTAAATACTTAGTGTGAATGAACCTAGCTGAATTTCCTTTCCCTTTTCCTGTCTTCTCTTACTTTACTGTTCTTGTCTTGGCTGTTTTATGTCCATAGTCCTCATGTGTTCTTTAATTTTTTTGAATTCAATGATGTGATCAACAAATCTTTTCTGCCCATTTCATATTCCAGAAAAAAAATAAATAAAATTGATTTATATTTGTTTCTTTTGCAGGAGATAAAGATCATTAAAAGTAAGCTATGGTCCAAACCCTTTTGTTTTTTGTTTGTTTGTTTGTCTTTTGAGCCAAGGCATGCTCGATTTGGTTTGTACTGATCCTCGCTTTTGCTTGATTATATTTTTCCATAGTTTGCATCATAAAATCATCAGCACATGGCATCGCAGCACTCCCCCTAACTCCTCCAGCTATGTCTAATTTTAAAGGATTGAGGCTGTGGGAAAGACTACCTTGTTTCTTCCTTTTTTTTATTAAACGAATGGTCTAAACTATCTGCACCCTTATCAGCTTGAAATATGTATCTCACATTCCATGATCTGAGAGAGAGGCTAGCGGGTTGTCCTGGCAAAGCATCATAAGCACATAATTTACTTTCTGCAGTAATGCAGAGGACGTTGCTAATCTAAGACTAGCACTAGGATAGGTAATCGGTAAAGGCAACCTAATAGTGGATTTAAGAGGATATATGAGTGCTTGAGCCTCTTAAAGCTATTAAGCTACTTAGATGAGAGCGTGATTGTCGTTTGTCAATCAGCCAAAAAGAATCATTTGGAAAAGAGCAAAACAGGGTGTTGGTTGTGTTACCATCTGGCACAAAGTGAGCATTCCTGGTGGATCTTAAATCTTATATGATGACAAGTTGAAAACGCCAACTGACCTCTCCTCCTTCTTTCCACCACTGTGCCCCAATCCCTTCCCTTTTGAGCACAAATGTGTTTTAAAGCATGGCATTATTTCAACTCTGATTCATGTCACAGTTTTTTGTTTCTTTTGTTTACTAATTTATTTTAGTTTAAGGCTTTTGTTGTAGCTAGTAGCGTCTTCTATTCATTGTTGTTTTTGTTTTGTTACTCTTGCTATCATGGGGTATGGGTTCTGCATGAAAGTAAATGCAGTTTTGTTTGTGAGAGCTGTGCTTTATTAAGTAGTATTAAGACAGCAGTAAACATGTGTGCTTAACCATTATGACTAGTATTATCTTCTTTTTTGCCCTACTTATCAACATTTAGATGTGATAAAGACCTCATTAGGGGAGAAAAAACACACAAAATTAGTTATATAAAATATGTAACTAATTACATATACCACAACAGTAAAGTAAGGTCATAATATAAATTGGTTAACATTGTTTATATAAATAGTGCTCATAAATACTTTTCTTCTGTTTGTCTTTCTTTAGACTCCCGGCCCTTGCCTGACGTAGCCATGACTGGCAAGTGCACCCGGGAGTGCAACGAGTACGGCCACTCGGACTCCTGCTGGATGCCTGTGCGCACGTCGCCCGAGCGACGGCCGTCTAAGTCAACCACCAACCCCCAACAACAACCAAAGCTTTCCACTTTCATGACCGGCAATGGTAGCAGCGGGAGCAGCAGCAGCAGCAGCGGGAGTGTGGAGCAGCCAGGTAGCCAAGAGACCCTCGCCATGGCTGCCATGGCCAACGGAGATCCCGCAGCCACGCACATGATGGGAGACCGCAACCGAAACCTGCTAAACAAGAAGATGGCCTCCTCCTCTTCTTCTTATGAGGCCTTTGGCTCTCCGTCCTATGGCTCGCCAGGAGGTGGCGAGGAGATGCTGGGCCACCCTACCGAGGAGATCCCCCTCGCACCAACTGGAGAGTACAAGCCCACGTCCTGTGGAACTCTGACACGACGGGAGGTGTACCTGTAAGCTCGGAGCTTTCCCACAACACCAATGGCATCATAATGTATTGAGAAGGATAGTTTCTTACCCGTACTGATTGCTGTTTTAGAAGTTTTTTTTTGTCAGCCACCCAAACTTCGACTAAACCTCTCCAAAGACATTAAAGCTACTCCTTAACAAAACCTCTGAATAGACAGAACTTTTTTTTTTCTTTTAAAAGTGCTAATTATGATGATGACCTGGCAGAGAAGAGGAGGAGAACCTAATGGTGGGTCTCCCTGTTTGGAGACAGTCTGCTGCCTGATAGTCCATCTGTAAAGCTAATAAACTCATTTTAGACATACAGCACACGCATGACTACTCCAGTATTCCCGACAGAAGGAACTACTGTTTTTAAACATAACACTGTACAAATACGCCAATTTCTTTCTTCCCCTTGTCTTTTGTTTTCTGGAAGTAAAAAGTACTTAGAACGTTTTGACTTTGGAGTCTGTCTTGATTTAGCCTTTTTTTTTATAATTCATAACAGTCTGGCCAAGATGCCCTTTGGCTACACAAAACAACTGTATACTGTAACCATACTGGCTGTAGAGGCATTCATCTTTAGAGTGCAACTGACTTGCAAATCAACACCTGGCTGAAATTGGGTCATATAAGGAACTGGAAAGACTAAGCTTTAAAAAGAACTCCATCATCTTCACAACACTGATACTCTTGTGTAAGAACACAATGGACACTCCTGGCTGGACTAAAACTCCACTGAGACAAATGATGAACTTGTAATGATTGACACAAACCCGTGAACAACTTACGCAAGTGTCACTCATTGTAAATAAGCATTCGAGGATAGCAACAGAGCCAGCAGCTCCGTCCCTCAACTTCTGCCCTGCTACCTTTACACAGTCTCCTGCTGTTTTATCTTTTGATTCCGAAGTTTGGGACAAATCCCATCCTTAATGATGCAAGATACTTTATGTCTACAATCACATTCCCTTGAAAGCATGGTTTATTATCAGATCACCTTAGTAAGAAGATTATACAAACTGGTGAGTTTAACTGTGTTTATTGGTTCCAAGTTGGGTTTAGCACATAGTTTTGGCAAGATATTTAAATTCTTGATATGCATTTGAAGTCTGTAGCTGTTGAGAGTTGAGAATATATGGTTGAGTTGGAACTGGAAAAGTTAACGGAAATGAAATGTCTTACTTTCATTTGTGTGTGTGTGTGTGTGTGCGTGTGTGTGTGTTAGGACAGCAATAAATATCATAAAGTAAGCGTGGCAGATACCTTGTTTTTCACTCTTCGCTAAAAAGCCTTCAAGATTACACAACGCCCATACATTGAAATCCTTTAAGCGCTTGTAGCTGTTGCTTTATTTTACACTGAATGTAAAATTGGCTCAGTTAGCGGAACAATCAAACAAAACAAAAGCAAGTTTTAAATATGTTTGGAGAAATTTTGCAGTTGAAGTCAAACCAAAAATTCACAAACAGGACGATTACCCGCAAATGAAAAAGCTTTCTCTGAGAACTTTGCTTTAAGTATGCATTACTTGTTTTGTGAAGGAATGAGCGATAAGATTGTGATGTCTCAACTTAACAACCCATACAATCATAACCCTACTATTTCTACAAATGTCTTTGAGATTTTGTGCCTCCCTGTTTTTTTTCTTTTCTATTTTTTTTTTTTTTTTTTGCAGCTACAGAGGCACAATACTTACTGTAATTAAAAAAGAGATGCAATGAAAGCATTGTTTTGTTTTTTTGTATTCAAGCAAAACCCCCCTTTGGTGCAACCAGAGGTGTTTTTACAGTTCTTTCTGAAAACCAGCTCTGGCAATCTATAGTCTGTAAGTACTACTCGTCGTTTGAAAGAAAGTGCTCCTAATACTTATCAACTGTATACATGAATATTTACTTTTTACTGCACGTTTACTGGCAACTTACACTTAAAGGAAGTAAAAAAAAAAAAAAACAAAAAAAATGCAAAATAAAATGAACAAAATAAAAAAAAATGTTTCTCTTGTAAACAGAAGCCCATCTTGTTGCTTGCATTTTACCCATGTAATGCGACTTTGTACACCAATTACGACTGATCTGTTTTTTTTTCTTCCACCCATGACCAAATTCTACAATTATATCATGTCACAAATTATTATTTTTTTATATATATATATAAAACGGCTGTATACCATTAGAGTAGACCATTTGTCATGTATCTTATTGTTTTAATCCGTTAAATAATAAGTCACACAGTTGCAGATAGAATTGTGCAAAAGATTACGACGATGTACTGTGTTTCACTTTTTCTTTTCCTTCTTTATCTGGTGCCACTTTGTATATTGCGAGTGCTTCTGAAAAAAAGGGGGAAAAACAAACAAAAATAACAAAACAAAAAAAACAAAAACAAAATTTGAGTGAATGCAAATATGCAATTGTGCCTTTTATACCAATTGGTATGATTAAATGTTGGTTTGGAATGGTGCATAAATAATCACACTGACAAGGAGATGGGGTTGGCATTTAAGCACTGAAAGTCATCTGCATATCTTTGATGAAATCCCATGATGTCAAAGATTTTTGTTTCTGTTTGTTTTTTTTTTTAAAGGATGACTTGTCAAATAACAGTGAGCTTTTAAGGTTTAATAATTTAAAAGGCTGTTCTTCACACTGAATCAGTTATATTGTTGAAACACCCATTCCTTAGTGCATCCTTAGTTTATTACTAAATAAATACAGGTACAGGTGCAATGTTGCTTGCTGGTGGAAAAGATCTATTGAATTTTTTGTTGTCGTGTTCCGCTCATGTACATGTGTGACAGCAGAGGTCAAGTAACCTACTTTGTGCATGAAACAAAAGCTCTAGAGCCGAATCTACAAGGTAGAGAAAGTTGGTAAGGGAATGAAAATTCAGAAGTACATTTGATTGCTCAAAAGTCGAGGGGATAAAAATGCTAATACGATGGTTTACTAGAAAGAAAAGATAGGGAGAAGGGAATAGGAGAGGCCTGCCAGAATGCATACCTCAGGATATGTTGTGTGGAATAAAACATACAGGTTGACAGAGCTTGCATATCTGTAGATGATGGTGATGAATACTTGTCCTACATATGATTTTGCTGGAGGATATGCTATGATGTTGTAATTTTTTATAGTTTTTTTATATTTCAACATCAGATAAAATGAAAACAGAGCTTCTGACAGGGTGTAAACGAAAATACATGAAAGGAAGATTGCTATACATGGGCAAAAACATCAAAAACAATCTACTCTACATCTTTTCTGAGAAATGATAGGTTCAGTGTTTCTCTTTTTGGTTTGATACACTGAGGCAACGGATATCGAACCCAAGATAAGAGCAGGTGTTGAGATTCTTTCACATTTCACACGAAGCATGAAGCTCGTCTGCCTGAGGTGTGCGTTCAGCGGGTGCTCTCGTCTCTGTTTAAAAAAAACATTCACAGCGTGTAATGAGATTTGTAATATTACCCATTACTATTTGTCCTGCGACATGGATGTTGATATAGAGAAATTTGAGGAACAAATTTATCATCGTTTAATATGAGTCACTATGCACGCAGCTTAGCTGAACATGGCAAAAGTGTATTGAACGCAAGTCCACTTCTATTTATGAGATATTTTGCATAATTTAATTTGCTTTTGTACAGGTTTGTGTAAATAAATTGCTTGTCATTTTTGTCTCTGCAGAAATTAAAATATAACATGTTAAAACAGTTGCCGTGTCTGTCTTCTATTACTTTAGTGTCTTTTTTACTGTAACTTCAGAATATTTATGATCTGATTATGTTTTGTAATCATCTCAAAAATGTAAGATCATTATTGGTTAATGCCCAGTCCCCTCTGGATGATTCCCAAGAAATTCTAATTACCATCATTAAGTAACTTAGGTAATATTTTTGGGGTCATCTGTTTTTTTGTTTTGTTTTTTAACTGGGGACACCCAGATATAATTAAACACATCATAATGAGCTATTGACAGTTCTCAGGAACTGTTCTCATCCCCTTTTCTCAGTAACCACAGTAAAATTCATAATTCAAGGAAGGCAGAACAAAACATTAGACTCTAGAGGTTTAATTAAGATCAGTAAAGGTCAGTGTTTAAGGAAAGAAGCAAAAATGGTCTCTATTTAAAGTCTGAAGTTAAAACTAATAATGAGAAAAGAATAATTGTTGAGTCCAAAAACATTTTTCAGTTTCAACACAAGGGGGCTCTAGTTATTGGTTACACTCACTGATCTCTATTTATTCACTGGATTGCTGATTGTCTGAAAAAAGTGAAGCCACCGTCCGCCATGCTGGTACTCCCTACTCCCATGGAGACGCGCAGTAAAAATGCCCACATGTGTAACATTTGGCTGCAAAAACAAGCAGTTTGCCGGTTTTGGAAAGTTGTCTCACAGGTAATTTTAGTGGATGTACTGACCAAAAAAAACCATAAGATGAGAAATAAATATAAAAATATATTAGATTTATGTATTAATCACTAGATTTATGAGATTTATGTATTAATCACTATAATAGTTATAGCTTCTGCCTATTTGGTTGGGTCAGAGATTCTTGCCAGGCAGACGAGCTCCGAGCCAGCTCCCATGCCAGATGACGAAGAGAGCACATCCCCTCAGTCATGGTCAGAGAAACAGGACCACACAGGCCAATCTCCAGCATCTATAAACAAGGGTGTTGATGGAAGCAGCACAGCTGATGTTTCTTTCCAGGATGGCGTCAAAGCCAAACAGGAAAAGACGAGGTAAAGCTGCTCTGAGGAAAAGCAGACAGAGCAGAACTTTAGAGATTGAACTAACAGATTCTGCAGAATAGGAGAATAGAGAGAGAATGAAGCAGAATGATGAAATGGGGGTCCCTATGTCTTCCAAAAGTCTAAACCTATAGCAGCATAACTATAGAGATAGAACCTGAGCCACCCTAACTATAAGCTTTATCAAAAAGGAAAG
>NW_015150632.1:276790-300159 GCF_000732505.1 Cyprinodon variegatus | reverse complement strand
TGCAGCAGAAGGCGCTATGTTTTAAAGTAGTTGTGGTCAGTTAGAGTTACTTAGATACAGAGATATCACTGAAAAAATAACTTAACTTCAGATGGAGATCCTCTGGACAGCTGCAACACTCAGTTAATTCAAACAGGAAGTGAACAGGCCCAAACAGGAAGGAAACAGTATAACCACATAGAATATGGCGTTATACATCTGATGGTCCCAAACCCATTTATAAGGCAAGAAATCACCAGTTCAGGTGACTACCTCTTGAAGCTTATCATGAGAATGCCAAGAGTGTGCGAAGCAGTAATCAAAGCAAAAGGTGGCTACTTTGAAGAACCTAAAAGAATATAAGACATATTATCAGTTGTTTCACCCTTTTTTGTTGTGTATATTATTCCACATGTGTTAATTGATGATTTTGATGCCTACACTGTGACTGTACAATTTTCATAGACATGAAAATAAAGAAAACTCTTTGAATGAGAAGTGGAGTCCAAACGTTTGGTCTGTACTACAAAAAACGTATGAAAAAAAAGAAAAAAAAAAGAATGAAGTTCAGTTTTACAATTGGAGGGTTGTGACGCACTTGGTTCAAATTATTGGTCCATAAACTTGTCAATAACTTTAATAGCATTCTTCTGAAGTAATTTGCTACCTAAACATGAATGATGAACGGCCATTGCTATTAAGAAACACTGTTGTTCCAATAATCTTGGCTGTTCTCTGTTATTCAGTGAACCAAGTTGTAGGTAATTCCCAAACTCATCTTCCTCTATATGATATATATATATATATATATATATATATATATATATATATATCAAGAAATCAAGTTTTTGTTGCATGCATACATTTTTTTTAGGAGTGTGTGCAAAAATGTGCACTCATCTGTATTTCAGTATCGATTTCCAATTCACTATGTGGGTCTGAGTTGATGTATTAGGTGATTATCAGCTTGGTAATTACAGATTCTTTCTTATCTATCCCCTGTGCTCTGGTTCACAGCTCCATATAGTATCTCCACAACTTAAGAATGATAACGATTGGTTAATAAACAACTGAAATGCAAGTACAAATATAAAAGAGAAGTCTCCAATCAACTGTCAAATTGGGTCGTATGAATGAAGAAACTGCATGGCTGTGTAGTATCATTTTCTAACTTTAAGATTTATTTTCCTGTCTTTCCACAAAGCAGAAAAAATTTTTTTTTACTTATAAATTCAACAGAAAATTATAAAGTGTAACAGTAATTTCCCACCATGTTTTATCTGAAATAGATGTCACTTCTCAGCAAAATTGCATCCTGTTGATATGCAAATGGTTTTGCTCATTTCCTTGTTCCTTTAGAAGAATTTTGAATTTTCTTGCTGTGGAATAATCAGAGGGTAGGATTCTTTTTTTTTTTTTTTTTTTGCAGAAAGAGGTGAAATTTAAACCAATTAGAATGAATGTGAATGTAACTAACGTTTAGGAAATGCATACCAATCAACTGTTGTAAGCCTCTTTGTATATGCTAAATGAAACAGTGCCTAAATATAATGACTTCTGGGTAATGAGAGGAGGAAGCAGGATGAGTTACATTAATTATCTTGGGAACTTGGGGTTATGGTTGTGCTAGGATGAGGGTAGTTTTCCTAGTGCCGTGAGGATAAAGATACATACTCTACAGGATTTGTCCTGGCTAATTCTGTGAAAAACAAAAAACACAGAACTGCACATAACTATTACTTGGAGCTGCATATCTTGCAGGAAGGTGAGCTCAAACTGTCCAAGCGCCTTTGTGCAGAGGTGAAAATCCAGGAGAGGAGAAAAAATTACAGTTCCGCTATTCTGCATATAGAAATTTTGTTTTCTGGCAATACGGTGTTCTAGAACAAGGAAATAGAATGGTTGTAGCTTCATGCTGTGTTTGGAAAATTAGAGATTGTTTCCGGGATCCTATGGATTATTACATAGACTTAATTCCAGCCACAGTGTAAACCTATTGTTTGATCCAAATACATTTTCTTCATTGCACTGTATTCAATTCTTATGCCTCAAGAGCCAGAATTTCACACTAAAATGAGCTAGATCAGTGTATTTGATGCTACATTTTTGTACCATGTACGTGTTTATTAATAAAAGTTTCTTCAAAACACTCTTTTCATGTCCTTCCATAGAGTTTCCCATGCGCCTAAAAATGTTTTGTATCTGGCATTAGAAACTTTACAAACGACATTAATTAATGTAGACTTTTATGTGAAATGTGTCAAGGTTTCCGTGTGTATGAGTGCGAGTGATGAATTTTTTTCAAGAGAGGATCTTCGTGGAGTACCTGAGCAGGCTACACACATGGAGCTCATCAGAGTGCTGGGATTAAAAGTGCAGCAGAGCCTTCACTCAGCACTGGATGATTAACTTTTACTGGTAGTCTCTCTGGCCATCTCTTGTTGTAACCTTTCTAGTTGTTTGTTATCTCCTGTGAAGTTGCCAGAAGAAGCTCAGTCCTTGTGTTTGCTGTCTCTACGTTTTTCTCTTGTTGGATGTAAAGAGGAATCAGTTCCACTGATTCCCCTCCTGTGGATTTACCTGCAAGTTACCTGCCTTCCCACTCCATCGTTCATCATTTCCTGTCCTGCTCCATCAGACTAATGGCCTTCGTATTACCACCCACCTTACACTATCAGAGAAATATCATCAACCTCCCCACACGGGACCCTGGCCATCTTCCCTCTAAGTCTCACTCAGAGTTATTAAGAAGTAAGCTCTCTATATTATATTCATGATCAAAAGTTTCTGGCCACCATTTACTCCACCCTAATTCCAGACGCTGCCACCAATGACGGAATCTCCTCCACACTCCTGAAGGATCAAGAATTGTCTGTTGCTCGGTTTTCTTGTGAATAAAGAATAAAGAACTTATGTTTACAAATATAAAAAATTGACCTCTTAGAAAAATAAAATTTAGAATAACTTCTTTGCTCTAATATTTAAAGTACATACTTTTCTTTGATATATGGTACACATTCACCAGAAAATGGCACTTTATATACAGAGCTAATGAAGAAATCAATGTCTTCTTTATAAGTTCCAAAGTCATGTTCTCTTCAAGCACCACATCAAGTGTGAGAAGGTTGGACCTGTGAAAAAAAAAGAAAAACATAGGTTAACATGTTATGAATTTTTAGTTATAAAAATCTGTACAATATGCATGCCCAGGAGAAGGAGATGGTCACTCCAGTGACTGGAAGTCGGCTGCCATTCGGCTGGCGTTTGACTGGGAAGGGCCATTTTGAATGGCTGCTACTGTATATTGTGACTTGGGGGCGCTGTGGTGGACCATAGACTGCTTTAGGTATAAAGTCATGTGAGGTTAGGGTTAGTAGATAGGGGAAAGGTGAGGAGAATCTGCCACAGCACATACAATATATAGTAGGCAGTATAGGCAAGTGCTGGGGCACCAAGAATCTATAGGGGTGCACTGAGGATGTTTTTTTTTTTTTTTCATTTTGTTCATTTTCACTGTTTACTACTATTACCGCTTTACATACTCTTTATTTTGTGATTTACCAAAACCCACTATAACTTAAACAAAACATGTAAAAAGTAAAAAAAAGTATTTTCTTTTTATTTGATCTAAGGCCACAAAGCAGACAGAGGCAGCTTAGTTTACCAAGTGCCCAGGAAGCCCAACACACACAAGCAGCCGGCCATCACTAATCTTCCGTGAACAAGTTAAGCTGACATCATCTTAAAAACATTACAGCTCATGGAAGAATAAAAAGAAAAGCTAGAAATTTTAAGTGTAGCATAATGTAGAGAGCATACAATTATATACAGCAAGTGCACTCTAGATTAAGCTAAAGCTTGTTTACATTGGTGAATAAGAGAGTAAACATTGCTAATTAAATACAAAATAACAAGAGTGAATATCAGTGACTCCTACTTCACCACTGGCTGTCTTAGAAACTGGGAATTATATATTTTTTTAATGACAGGCAGATAATCAAACATTAGGCAGGAACTGGCTGTGGTCCAACATGTCATTCAGGGGCTGAATGGAAGTTTCTGTAAGGTAGCCTACCATTTCATTTCACAAGCATGATTATAGAAACAATATCATAATAAGAAAAAAAATGTTTCTTTCAAGGACAATCGTGATTTTGCAAAATATACTGCACATACATGCTATACAGTTTCTTTTTTTTGTTTTGTTTAGTTTTATATATAAATATGACTTATATGGATTAGGTAAATAATAATAATAAAACTGCTTGAACTGTAATTACCAGAAAATAGAAGACAGAGAATTCAACCTGAACAACAAGGGCAATTCAAACAGTTCATTGGAATGTAAAACTTCTGCAGGGCGGTAGGGAGTCAACAACCGAAACTTCTGAAAGGAGATTGGAGTTGAGTGACCAGACAGAAGCAGAGAGAGATATTTTAATGTTGAATTCTGGCTCTTGGTGTTTGAGAAACTTTGAGAGTTTCCGAAGATCCCGGTTGGCGTGGGACGTCACTGATGAACCTCCGGGGATTCTAGAATGCTTCCAGGCTGATTATATATATCCTTCTTTGACAGTTAATTATTGGTCAAACCGAATGCACAGGGTCAGATCTGTGAGAGCAGAGACAGGCAGAATGATCAAGAAGACAAACCAGAGTTTGGACTCCAGATTCAAAGCCAGGTAATGCGAGATCCAGAGACAATCCAGGGGAGAATCCAAGAGTGAGATCAGGCCACAGAAAACAGGTCAAAAAAACAAAAACACATTGACAGGTCCCATGAGGTTAAGGCAGGTTCAGAGAATCAGGAGGCAGAATCGGATCAGAATCAGGCAGACAGGCAGACCAGTTTACAGCAAATCTGTATGCACTTCAGTCTGTGTGGCAAGGAAAAAAAATCGGATAGATTATAAAGTATAAAGCAACCAGTTTGACCCTGGTGCAATAAGTTAAAAGCTGCAATTTTAAATCCAGCTAATTAACCATCTCTATAAGTTAAGAACTTATTTTTCTGTCTACACTTGGTTCTGTTATGTTTCTATGTAAAGTTTTGTAAGTTAGATTTTTTTGTGCACATTTTACATACATTATAATTGTGTTTTGTTTTATAGTATAAAGAAGTATAAAGAAAATGTGATGGACAACTGCCGAAAAACCCTCAAGGGTCTTAATGAGTGGCAGTCTCCATAAAAACAAATATATTTCACCATTTCAAACATCTTTAAAAAACAACAACATTTCTTTGTATAAAACAATTTAAAATATAATTTAGACCACAAATCCATGTGGAAAATTCAGACAACTTAGTAGCAGCAATTTTACTCTCCATTTAAATTGTTCTTTAGAAAGATCTGTCAGTGATGTGGGAAGACTGTTCAATATCCTTGATCCTCTGTATAATACACTAAATTGTGTTTGAGTTGTACAAGAGTAAGGAGGCCTGATAAGACAACTATTACAAGTTGGATACTGGTGAAATTCATTAGTAAAAGTAAAAATATTACAAAAGTGCTGGGGAAGTTACTTTTTTATAGAGCTATGACTGAATAAATCTATTTGAAGTTGATTCACTTGATAAACACTAAGAATAATTGCCTGAACAAACAGTGTTTGGGAGGGGTGTCTACGATTTACACAAAATATTAGTCTTAAAGCTTGCTTCTGAAGTCGAAAAACAGATTCAAGTTTAGTTGCGTGGGTGCTAGTTTAGATGAGCTTGGCCTGTTTGTCCGTATAGTCCTCTTATTGTAATTAACCATATGTGCTCTCTGTCATCCTTTGACGTGGGAACTGGCTTTGAGCTAATTCGCTTGACTCTGTCTTTCCTGGAGGGTTCCACCTGTGGAGCTAGTTAACAGTTACCTCTTGTGTATCTGCTTCGTACTTTATGTTTGCTTCTGTCTCGTTAAACTCCAGTTGGCCTCGGTAGAAGGCCGCTCCCACTGAGCCTGGTTCTGCTGAAGGTTTCTTCCTGTTAAAAAGGAGCTTTTCCTCTCCACAGTCATTACAAGCATGCTTGGTGTGAGGGATTGCTGTTGAGTCAATGAGTTGATGCAATCAGCTGGTTTTCCTTAGATAGAAAACTTTGTTCCAATCTCAGTGTATGTTCAGCTTGAATTGTCTCTGTAAAGTGCCATGAGATTACATATGTTTTGATTTGGCAGCATATGAATAAACTGACAAACTCCAACATTCTTCAAACCTGGTTTCAAAATTGATATACTTTAGCAGACTAACATTGAGGTTTATAAGTAGTCCTGACTTCAACCCCAAAGAGTACTGACATTGCCTAGCAGTCCAGGCAGAGAAAGAAAAATAAATAAATCTGTGAATAGTGCTAGGAAGCATGCTCCAATAGCTGGCTAGAATTGTGTTTGGATTAAGGCGGATATGGTTCTCTGCAGCTAGGAATGTTAAGCCAAATATTAGTGGAGATGTATCTATTTTTCCTATGATTTTAAACCTGTGTAGAGTTGAGAAAATGCACTTTAAATATGTGCCCCAGTTTTAATTAAAAGTAATTGTTTGTATTTAATCCTAATAAATCTTTAAAAGACCCACATTAACATAACATTTAAACTAAATATGATGTATATAAAAAGAACTGGAACTGATAGCCTGAGACTGATAGACAAATAAAAATGCAGGAGCAGGAGGATGAGATTGAAAAAGCTTTGTTATAGGACAGAGCACAAGGAGGATAGAGAGGATATAAAAAATACTGTTCCCAAAGCTCAAATATGTGGAGCTAATTAATGAAATCATTGATCACCTCTATAGTATCAAACACAAAGCATGCCAGTGTAATATAAATTCTAATTCCTTTTCATGCTCACTGGTGTGAAATAACGATTTAAAATCACATCAGCAAGGAGAATTCAACCATAAACCTTAGAGGAAAGTGTTTGATATCCACAATTTATGACGTTTTTATTGTCTTTAAATTTTATTTTCACACACAACCATGGGAAATAGCATCTGAGGAATAGCAGTTAGAGCTTTGTTAAATTGATTTCTATTTCATGTTTATTTTATGAAAGCACAAAGGGAGTGAGGGCGAAGTTTTTTATGTTCGGGCTGGAACAAATAAACAAGTTCATAAGGAAACTCTTGCAATAATGTTGATTTAATTGTGATCACATAAAATCTCTCTGCAGTTTATTTTTTCTGTACCCTCTTGGGTGGTGTCATTTTAAGTAATTTTACTGCCTTTGCAGAGATGGACACATACAGTAAATATTGTACCTGTGATAAGACGGAGGAGGCATTTCATGTTTTCATGGAGGAACACTGAGTAGTCAAAAACAGCTTTTTGACTACTCCTACAGTCCTGAGAGAATTAAATATATAAATAAAATACTAAAATGTAATGCTATTTAAATTGTTTTCATTGAAATGCCAAAAATAAGCTTAGATGTATTGGCACTAATGTCAGGCGGAGGGAAACCTTCATACAAGTAGAGCTAACTACAGCAGTAGCACAGGGCAATGCACTGTTTGTTAAACTACCATCGGGAAAACAATTCAGGATTATTGTATCAGAAACAGATAGAGGGACGGAAGGACAAACGGACGGACAGATAGGTGCTTTATTCTGGACTCATAGTCCAATAAATATATAAGATAAAAATAATAATAATGAAAATAATAATAAAAAAACAAAGATGAGATAAAACAAAATAGACTAAAAAAAACTCTTTTTTTTCTCAAAGTTGCAAAGTTACTCCACCCCCAGCTGGCAGAAACTAAACGTTCCTCTTAAAAACACTACACTGCACTACAATGTATATTGTAAATGCGTTAAATTTGTAGTCACGATAACAATTTTCATTTATCATCTAAACAATAAATTAGAATTAGTGATGATGAAGAAAACTCAAGAAATGAGTGAATGGTGAGTTTTTAAGGCCATATCAACCAGCCCTACCTCTAGCCTGTTTCCTAGACTGTTTCAGCTCAAGTTGCACTTTAAGTAAATACTACAAGCTTTAATCCATGAACAGATGTTCTTGCAACTTAGGGGGTTTAAGCCGGAAATGTTTTTTCAAATGCCCAGGTCTATTTTTGTTGTTATGCAGGGAGCTCAGTTGTGGATTTCAATGCAGTGTTTAGTGATGGAATGTGGACTTATTCTCACTGCTGTGCAAGTTTACCAAAATGTTTTGAATATATTAAATAACTAGAACTGGAAGTTATAGTTAATTAATAGGTCATTCAAATCAAGGTCAAAACTAATGAATTATTATCAGTTCAATGATTATAAATGTAAATTGCTTACTGACCAGGGTCCTTAGTTTCTTACATACAGGGTTGAACTCCTGAATTGGCTGTTTAAATCCAGTTCCCTCCACCAATTTAGTAATTTATATTATTTCTATCAGGAGAGTTATTAATCAGCAACCAAATGAATCTGTCTAGGTTCATTCTCAATGAAGATGTTACTCAGAGAAGAGTGAATACAGGCTGAGTGATAAATCGTTCACTGTACAAATAAACAGAAAAGACCACGGGTTAGAATACAATGGTACCTTTATCAGCTAATAATCACACAGTGTTATTATATATAATCACTAGACACCTCACACTACTACAATAAGCACAAGTAAATAAACAAATAAAAGTTCAAAAGTTCATCCAAGAGTCTCTGAGGAATGTTCAAGTTTAGGCTTAATGATTTGAAAGTGTCCTTTAAAATAGCAGTAGATAAATATGAATAAACCCTGATTCGGAGATGTTAAATGCATTCTAAATGTGCAGTTTCGTTTGATTTACGGTGAAAAATGAACAATGACTCACAGATGTATTAAACTGTGATGAGACTAAAAGGGAATGGGTTAGCTTAGCTGGGAGGGTCTGGTCTGGTGATGAGACTAAAAGGGAATGGGTTAGCTTAGCTGGGAGGGTCTGGTCCAGCCAGGTTTAGCTGAAACAAAGGAAAGGTTAGAGCTCACAACATGGCCTTTAACAACTTGAAGACATGCCTGTAATCTATGTAATGGGTTAGCTTTATCGGGATTTATATACAGATAAAGCTGTGTATCATCAGCATAACACTGAAAATGAATCCAATGCTGTATATAGTAAAAAGAATTGGTCCTAGCACTGATCCCCTTGGTACTCCACAGGTAACCCTGGAGCATGAGGGAGATTTACCATTAAAGTAAATAAACTGAATTCGAAAGATATAATTTAAACCAGTCTAGTGCTGTTCCTTTAATTCCTACAAAATCTTCAACTCTTTCTAAAAGAATATTATGATCAGCTGTGTCAAATGTAGCACTTAGATCTAACAGGACAAATACAGATACAAGTCTATTATGTGAGGTCAAGGGAATATCATTAGTGACTTTCACCAGTGCTGTTTCATAGTTATGATGAGCTCTAAAGCCAGACTGAAACTCTTCAAAAAGTTCATTATGGTCTAAGTGGTAGCATGGTTTTTGGGCAATTACTATTTCAAGAATTTTAGATAAGATAGGAAGATTGGCTATAGGTTTATAATTGACCAAGTCATCTTGGTCAAGAGATGGTTTCTTAAGTAAAGGTTTAATTAAAGTAACCTTAAAACCCTTTGGTACATATCCCTGTTAAAGGGAGAGATTGATCACATCTAAAATGGATGGAGAGATTAAAGGTAATTTCTCCTTAAATAACCTTGTTGGAACTGGATCTAAAATACAAGTTGTAGGCACAGACGAAAATAATAGTTTTGCTAACTATGAAAGTTCAACTAGATCAAAGCAGTTTAAACCTGGTTCAGATTCTATGGCTACCTCAGATACTCCCACCTTCCAGAGATAAACCAATTGTAGTTAGTGGAGTGCTAATGATCTTACTTTTAATACAATCAATCTTATTTATGAATAATAACATAAAATCATTACTGCAAAGAGCAGGTGGTATTGATTATTCTTATTCTCCTCTATTAATGAGGATAAGTATGCTGCTCTTGCTTTACGAAGGGTCCTCTTATTAAGCAGTAAACTCTTTTACTAGACTAGGTAGGCAAGTAGAGCACCATTTTCTCTCCAGGTTTCTAGCATTTCTCTTCAGAGTGCACAGCTCTGCATTAAACCAGGGAGCCAGCTTTATATTTTTTATTTATTTATTTTTTTTTCAAAATGGCTGCATTGTCTAAGACAGTACGTACAGAACTAGCAACCCCATCAACAAAACCATCAAGCTGTGAAGGGGAACAAGCTAAACTTTTGTCCTCTGCAGCACTGCTCAATGACACAGAGGAGAGAGAAAGTGAAACAGATTCTTAAAAATTTAAAACCGCACCATCTGATAATGATCTGCGAAATTGAAACCTTCTTTTTGGGGAGAAGAATTCTGTTAAAGTCATCCTGAAGGTTATTAAAAAGTGGTCAGAGAGGACAGGGTTGTGTGGAAATACTGTTATTTTTTCACAATCAATGCCATACGTCAGCACAAGGTCCAAAGTATGAAGATGAGAATGCACATTTTGAACAAAGCCAATAGTGTCTAAAATAGCATTCTTTGCTTTCCCCTACAAACGTTGTAACGCTGACACCTGTAGCACCTGAGTTTTGGCAGAATGAACGGCCTAACTGGGAAACTCATGAAACTTATTTTGATTATTTCTGGTAGAACTGGCTCTGAAAACTCTATCAGCAGTGATGTGCTTGCAACACTTTTCCCCTGTTTGTTTTTATACAGTCTCCATCTTGTTAACCTTGTCTCATACAATTGTAATCTTTAATCGATCTAAATGCTTAATTGGTATTCCCGTTATTACTCCTTTCACTGTTTTATTCTCTCCAACGACTTTTATATCGATGACGTCTCACTTTCCTACTGTGTGTTCAACATGCAATGCTTAGATTTTTTTGCTCCTTATTTTTGCAAATTACCAGCAAGCTTCCATCTCTGAATTCCTTCACTAACTCAACTTCCCAATTTTCTTACCTATTTCCCTGGAAATCAAAATGGGGCTCAGATGACTTTGTTTATCTTCAGCAATAAATCTAAATATTATTTTTATTTCTTATCTTACAACTTTCCTTTGCAAAACTTTTTCTTCATCTGAATTGTTTACTTTAAATTCCCATTTATTTCCTCGATTCTCAAACCACCTTTCTTCCTGTTTACCTCCTCTATCTTACTCTTTCTGGATCAAAACTGTTGTCCAGCCTTCCTCATATTCATCTACCTGACCTGCCATTTTGTTCCATCCACCAATCCATACGGCAAAAAAAGTTTTTTGCAAATGACTCATCAAACACCAACTGTCTTTGGCTCTCCTCCATTGAGCTCCTACCAACCGGTGCGACCATACCCCTCAACTAACGAGCTCCGAAAAACAGGCTCAACTGACCTCTCACAATGAACACAGTGAAATTTATACACATAAGCTAGCCTACAAACAAGAAAGAGGGGAGGGAGCAAACTTAAGACAAGCAATAAATAAACCTAGACAACTAACTCAAACCTACAAATCATAACTAATATGAAACAAATATCCAAACAAATATGAAATTAAAACATTAAAACACCAATGGAGCTTTGAATGTTTGACAGCTTCTCCAGTCATGTCCCCCTCTTTTAGTTGTTGTAGATTGATCCACTTCCTGGTGTTACAGCTCCCCTAGCTAGTTCCTTCAACTTCAGCAAAATAAAAACAGTTAGTGATCTTCAGATACTGTACAAAGGGTGTTTAAGAATTGTGTGCACCGATATTAGTAAACATCCTAAAATAGATATGTTGTTTGAAAGAAATATGAAAATACTGACATTGAAATAGTTGGAGGAACCTCCACAGTGTGGTACTCGTTAACAGCAAACTCATTATCTCCAAACGTGCTGCTCATGAACATAGCACATTCTCAATATACATGTTAAATTGTTCTATGAATTCATTCAATTTTCTTTTCTGAATTCAGGCAGAGATGAACAGATATTAAATAAGTGAACGTGGACTTTGAATGATATCTTCTCAATCCACCGAGGTCTGTTGATTTTATACACTAGACTCTCCATGACCCCAGCTGTTGTGTGATAGATTTTCCCACAATGACTTGCAGCAACAAATTGGCCAATGACGTGAACCTTGCCAAGCTTGAGGTATGAATGCTCGCTAGTTGTGAGGCCAAACAAACTGCAGTGGAGCGGGTAAATGTACTTGCAACCATTAATCAAACATCAGTTGAGAATTGAATGCACCCAAATTTATATGTACTAGATTTTTGTGGCAGAGGCAATTTGACAAGAATCCATACGGGTCTTAGTAGTTTGAGTCGGCCTGTGATTAATGAGAGGTACTTACATAAGAGAAAGTGAGCAGGCGGGAAGAAAATGGGGGACAGAGGTGGAGGAGGCAGAAAAATGACAAATGTATGGAAGTAGAGTGCGAAGGAAAGAGATTGAGAAAAAGGTGACTAGTTGATTGACTATCAAACACCCAACGCCCCTCTTACACCTTAAATATAGATTATTTTTGAGAAAATAAAACACGACTGACAAATGATGAATGCAATTACTAATACCCATGAGAGTCTGACTCACAAAAGTTTTCCTAAATAAATCGAGAAGGTAATAAAAAAAAAACTGCTCTTTTCTTTGCTAATTTGTTTTCGGCATAAGATATTCTTGCAAAAGAAAAAAAAACCCTATTTGTTATATAGAATGTTTCAATATTGAGAGGTTATACAGTAGAATTTTCTCAAAATGAGCGCAAAGTATGCTCAAAAGAAAAGATTCAGGCCTATTGAGACTGCTGTTTTTCTAAAAAGCTTTGATATTCTAATAAGAATAATTTTAAGCTCTTCAAATTAAGTGGACATGCAAGCTCTTTTGATCCCTTGGAGGCGGGCCTTTTGTTCAGATGGATAAAAATCATTTGGTCCCTTCTCTATCCACTGCACTGCTTACACAGCTCATTCACCCCATCTATCATTACAGGTAATAGATCAATAACCACTTACATGAAATTATATAACAGTTAATAACAAAATAAGGGTTAAATAAATTAATGAGAAATAACTTCCATAACTGACCCAAACTGCCACAGATTGTGAAATATGTTTAAGTTGATCTCAGTCAGCAAAAAATAAGAAAAAAAAATATGAATGCTTATGCAAAATGTATACATTTATCATAAAAAGACCAAAAATAAAACACCTCTTTTTGCTCATTGTACTGCTCTATCTTAGGTTAAAGTGGGGAAATATTCTGGGTGCGAATAAATTAAAAAATAAAAAACTAACTAATTAACAAAAACAAAATAATTTTTTACCCATTTTGATTTTATATCAGAATTATTTAGTTAGATTTCAACATGTATCACCTTTCAGTTTGTCTTTCGTACGACTAAGCATATCACTGCACATACCTTTTGAGGGTACTCAGGGCTTTACAGAGGCTATAGTGGATTAGAGTGCTTTCACTGTAAATCAGGACTGAAGCAAATGACAGGGAAATGTGTGATGCATCAGGGGCACAAGCAGTATAAATCCAGTGTTAGCATGCCCACATTCACAGCAAAATAAAAAAGCTGAAAGCAAAGGGACAAACAAGGCTGGATGGGTAAACTGTATTTATCATTCCACTACACGCAGTAAGAAAGATATTGAGTTGATGAAAGAGAAAACTCTGATTACAATTCAATAAAGAGGTGCATCCATTTCTACATCCGTCTGTTTATTGGAAACCTTTTGTGTTCTATCATCACAAATATAATATGTGGAACCATATGTTTTAATCAAATCAGGATAAGAGAGCTTTTCAGAAACAGAAATAAACTCTGTATGTTGTTTGCCCGGTGAAGAATCTTATAGAGTTATATGAAATGCCAACTATTTTATATGTAGTTTAGGATTTCCTTACACTGCATGAGAACAGCATAATAGGGAGGCTAAACTGAGTACAGCAGATGTACCCTTTGAATTATGGATTAACCTGGAAAGTTGGCAGCCTTTGGAAATCTCAAAAATTCTACATTTTGTAAGGAACACACACAGCTAATGATGTGTCCATGTTATGTCGAAAACTCAGTATCAGTGTTGTGCAACAATAGGCTTGGTTTAGATAATATTTGCTATGAATGAAAGCCAAAGGCATTTATTAACAAAACTCATTGTTTGATCAAAATTATCAAGTTCAGCCAACACCTGATCATCGGTTAATAATATGCCATCAGTTCTCAATCTCTGTCAGTCATTAAATAAAAACCTTCCTAATGAAAACCTTCCAATAAAGCTAAAGATAGAAATGAATTTGCACACTGATAATCTGAAATAGCAAATATGCAGAATAGGGCCAAAAACAATTTACAATTGACAATTTATTATATTAGGATTGTAACATTTTCAAGCTTAAACATTGTACTTAACAAGCTCTTACAGTAAACTAGTCACATTCAACTGATAAACTAAGGAAGAGGTAACATAGTAACAAAAGTAATAAATTGAACCCAATAACTACTAGAATAGAGGTAATAGAAACTTACTGTCTATGTCACAGTTGCATCAGAGCGTTAGCTGGAGGTAAATCAAACAGAAATTTGGAGGCAGCCAAATCAAACCAGCAAAGGGTCAGCTAAAAAGGCTTAAATTAGAGTATATAGTTTTGTTGTTGTTTGTGAAAATCGACAGAGTACAGTTTTATCTTTTACCTGCTGCCACTTCCAGACAGAAAAATAAATAAATAAATACGGTAGCTGTGGTTAAAAGCAGTTCCCTTGACAGCTCTGGTCAAATATGTTCTTGTATGCAGCACACACTTCTTATCAGGTAAATTAAGGTAAATAAAATATTGTCTTTAATTTTTTTTTTTTTTGTTGTTTGATTATGGTTTGCTTAAGTAATTTTACTAACCCAGTTGGGCAAATGCAGTTTGGAATCAAGATATAGCAGTTTCTTCTGTTTAGAATGACCCAAGCCAGCTATATACTCTAGGCATTTTCTTTTCCAGCTAGGTAAAATTTGGCCCTCTGTTGTTTACTTAGCTAGGTGTAGGTATCATGCAATTCAGCCAGAGGTAATCCTGTAAGATCGTCCATCCATTGAGCTGGTGTGTACAGATCAACCGATCTGGTTCTGTCCTTTTAAAGTTAACTTAGGCTGGAAATCATTTTACAATTTTTTATGCCCTTTTTTGGACGATTTTTCAGTTGTGTGAGAATGTATTTGGATGGGCAGAGTTTCAGATTCATTGTGTGTCCTTCTTGTGTAGTATACAGGGGGTATGGATGGACAAGTGGCCTTTCATGACCACCAACCGATCGGATTGTCATAAGTATATGTCTGTCCTTAGGCTACATGGTCAGCTGCAGGAAAATTAGATTTTCTAAAACTGTATCTTTTTTTTAAGTCAACAAAACTATAGGACAAGACAGGACAGGCTTGATTAAAGAGACCAGAAAAGCAGGATTAATCTTTGAATGATCCAGCAGCTTGAAGTGAGGAACTGAGCAACACTTGGATTTCAAATTGACTGATGAATCTTGGAGAGAGTTCGTGATTACATGGCTTTAGGTTAATGTCATGAGTTGATGGCCAAACCTTTTGTCCAGTTGAATACTGGGGAGCGGGAATCCCTCTCCGATTGGACAGATGCTAATTTGTTTGCACAGACTGGTTCAAGGCAGAAAGGCCCTTTTAAGACCACCCTGCAGTTCCCGAATGTGGACGTTGACAGAGGTAACTGCAATGTACTGGTTGTCAGCTGGAAACAGGCGAGGTTGGTGTCCCAAAGAGGACTCAAATGCAGACAGACCAGTTGCAGAGGAAGTGTGACAATTATGAGCATATTCAACCAAGGGCAACTAACTACTCCATTTTGATGGGCGTGAGAAAGAGAGGCAGCAGAGGGATGCCTCTTGCTCCTGGTTCATGCGTTTGACTTAACCATTTGTTTTGGGAAAAAACCCTGAACTGAGAGAAGTCTTTGCACCAACAAAGAACAAAACTTCTTCCAGACGTGGGAGACAAAGGATTTCTCAAGGGATTCCATGAAGGCAAAAAACATGCTTAGTCAGGAGCTGAGCTGTCTCAAGGGAGGGTAGAGTTTGAAGCAAGGGTTCCCAACCAGTCGATCGGGGTCTACCAATCGATCTTGGGCGGAGTTTCAGTCGATTGCGAGAAGTTTTACAATGTAGACCTATTTAAGGCTATGACAAAAACAAAGTTTTAAAAAACACTAATCAAATTATTGATCACGAGAGGCCAATGTGTATTTTCATAATAATAAAATGAACAATAAAAATGATGCTCCCCAAGGGGATGGGTTAAATGCAGAGAAGTAATTTCCCTCAGGGATTATTAGAGTATATAAAATACAAAAAAAAAAAAATAATCTTGGCGTGCCATCAACTTCAAAAGTAGATCTTGGTTTAAAAAAGTGTGGCACCCCTGGTTAAAAAGTAAGGAGGTGACAGGCTCTGGAGAAGCCAGTGAGGATGTTAATGAAACCCTTTCATAGCAAACAAAATCAAAAGACAATATGAGACCAAAGATGTTTAGGGATAAGGAATGGTTGTCACTCTTCAAAAGCCATTTTTATGGTTAACAGCCCTCTATCATCCACTTTGTAGTTTTTTTCTGCTTGAGACAAATAGCGGGAAAAGAAGGCATATGGAGGAAGTTTATAATCATCAGAGGAAATTTGAGAAAGGACTCCACCCATTCCAACTTCAGAGGCATCAACCTCAAGTACAAACAGTTTTTTTTTTTAGATCTAGCTGAATCAGAATCAGGGTATTGTCAAACCTTGTCTTGCGCTTTGAAAAAGGCCTTTCAGCTTCAGGCGACCACTTGAAAGGTCATTTGGAGGAGGTAAGGCTAGTGAGGGGTTGATCATTTTGATTGTAGTTTTTGATTAATCTGCAGTAGAATTAGGTGAATCCTAAATAAAATTGTAGCTGTTTGCGAGTTGAGGGAGTAGGCTTCTCTAGATCTGTCTTCATCTGCCTGTCTCTAGAATGTGTTCCAAAAAGGTGAGTGATGTGGCATGATACTCACACTTCTTGGCTTTAACAATGAGTTGGTTCTTTTGAAGTTTGAGAACTTGACATACATGGATCTTATGAATGGAAAAGGTCACTAAGATTTTGTGTCATTGTAGTTGTTTTCTATTGCGTTTTTTGTGTTACCCTCTGTTTCCCCACTTGTGCCAGTCTCTTTTCCAAAAAGCTTCTGGTTGCTTCCATCCACATGTGCTCCTTGTCAGCTGATTAGCCTAGTCTTTGTTCTGTCTCACATATATAAACACCACTTGTGCAGTTTCTCCTGGCTTTTTTAAACACAATTCATTCTATGTAAAAATGTGACAGCCTCTTGCAATAAAACAGCAATAAAAGACTGGGGCCCTCGTTGTTAATATTTGTTTATTTTCAAATATAGTACAATATGGAAGCTTTAAAGTCAGAGACTGGAGCAATCCTATCACAATGAACATGGTAAGTGTAGTAAATGAAAATATTTTTCAATTTATACCCTTTAAACAATTCTGCAGTTTCCTTTTGTTGGTGCTAACATCAGAAAATCCAATTTACTTAATTTTCAAGTCACAAACACACAGGTGCAAAAGATTTTATTAGGTTTGGCGATTGCTTTGCATTGAAAGTCTCACTAGCAGTAAATATTCTTGTGAGGATCATAGATCACATGAGTCACAGAGTGAATAAACACAAACCAGGCTGGGTGGTAATGTTTCACCACTAACACATTGGCAGTGGGAGTCGTATCTCATCTTTGCTCTTTTTTAACATATGCAGGGCTGCATTTATGTTACTTTAATTACACAATTTATTTATTTTCCATGAAACAACACACTTTCAGTTTAGCTAATCTTGAAAATGTTAAATAATGCAACTTCCCCAGACAACATAACTGTACACACACCCTGTTGTCCTTTAATTCACTCCAATCTAATATCTGGTGTTTCTCTTCTTTGTTTGTCATCTATTAGCCTCTTAGGGTTTCCAGTCCAGTTAAAGCTGTGTATTAAGAAGACAGAAAAAGGGCTAAATAGGGGCACTTGGAAGGAGTTGGTTTTGCTCCACACCTCATGCCATTAATAGTCATGTAGGAACAGCCATGAAACGGCCATAATTGGTTATTTATGTATATATATTTAATGATCTAATTGTTTTCAATTAGAAAAAAATGTAAATGTGTAATGCAACCGGTTGTTATGGTTTAAAACACAATTACTTGCTGCTTTTGTATATTTAAAAAAACTTGCAAAAGGGACAAATGGTTTACGTTCTTTCTTTCATCTCATTTTCTCTTATTTCAATGTGGATCACAAATGCAGGAATTGACTCAACTGTAATTATATTGTATTGACCCTACACTACTGTGTAGGTGTATGTGTGTATGTGCATCTCCTGAACCACCCTATGGATCAAGGCAAAAGTGCATCAGAGTTTTATTCTACCCTGATACATTGATAGACCCCAAGCCTTTTCCATCCCACAGTGCACAGCAAGACTGGCCAATAATTCAAAGGAAATGACCAAGCAACCAAAATGAATTGTGGTAGACAAGTATTAGTAAGTACAAGCGAGTTTAAGGCCTTTTTCTGCGCATAAATAAGTACATAGAGATATAGAAAATTCACTGTCCTCATTTCACTGTAGGGGAATTTCACCAAAAGTCTGCAGATGCCTGAAAAAATAACTGGTGACTGATATTAGACAGTTGCAGCTTGATTTTCCCTTCAACTCAGAAATATGGTCTTTTTCCAAATCAGTTACTGTTTAGTATCCAAGTAGTTCCATGCTGAAAGTTTCCAGAGCAAGCTACTCCTAAGTAGAGATAATAAAGCTGACCATTTTTTTACTTATTACTTTCAATTCTCTCAGGTAGCACAGAGATGTGGAAGTCTATTACAACTTCTTTCAATACCATAACAAATAAAATTAATGTTTGTTATTCAGTAATTATGTGAGAGGGGTTTTATTCTTTGCTCCTGTTCATGCATATCTATCAAAATTAAGTCCTATGTTTCGTGCCGAGGTCTGAGCGCCAAAGACAAAGTAATTGTATCAATACATTTCTCCTAATTGTCTTTTCTCTTTGTGTGAGTTTTTAACATTGAAATGGAGCCTAGGCGGAAATTCAACTGAAGAAACTCATTGTTTTTATATACATCCACCTGCGTCACAGCCATTCAACTTGGAACCACACCTCCACGAAAGCCAATCGGCATCCAAAGCTCATCTTAAAAGGCCTCTGATACGCACCTGTCTGGTCCTGTGCGCAGGCGGCAGATGTGCTGTGACTTCAATCAGATGACACAGTTTTAACCCCCGTCCAGCCCCTCCTCCACTATCGTAGCTAAAGCTTCATCAGAGTGTCAATCCTCCTGGACTCTCACTGCGTTCTCTGTCACATCTTAACTGGTCCGGCAGAAGACTGCCATGTTGAGACTGGTTCTGCCAGAGGTTGCTTCCCAACGGGGAGTTTTTCCTCTCCACTTTCGCTTTATGCTTGCTCATCAAGGACAGGTTCTTTCAACCTGTGTTATCCAAACTGGACTTCCATCTTCTAGGTCCCTGAGTAAAGCTTTAGTATCAGCTCACTCAATTCACTGGATCTCCCGATAAAGCTCAGCATACCGTCTCGCTAACCAGCAGTCTACAGACTGACCAACTTTATCTATCTCCACTCCACCACAAGTTTCAGGCCTGGGGGGGAAACAGTCCTGTTCTTTGCAACTGTTCATGTATATCTATTAAAATTAAGTGCTATGTTTCCTGTCGAGGTCTGAGCACCAAAGACTAAGTAATTGTATCAGTAAATTTCTCCTAATTGTCTTTTCTCTTTGTGTGAGTTTTTCAGATTGAAATGTCCGATAGTAAAGGCAATGCTGCTTCCTGCCTTGTTGACGCACATAACAGGAACACCCAGGAAGACGTCGTCAGGAGAAACAGCGAGAGGAAAAAAATGTGTTATGTTGGAGCTGATTCGAAAAAAGCTTTTCAATTTCCCATTTTGCACATTAAGCCTTTTTTGCACAAGCCAAAAACCACCTCAAATGGGTTAAAATACTTTTTTGCAAAGTTTAGGGACTTTATTCGAAGTTTTCCTTTAAGCTTTTCAAATGTGATACTTCAAAAATCCACATTAGAAATAGCTGAGGGTGTTTTTTAATATTCTTGGCATGTGGACAACCAAGGCTGTTGGTCTTGTCTTCCAACCTTCTGCTGCATATCTTCAACACAAAGTTGGTTTAGCTGAGAGAGGAATCTGACAAGACAACTTAACAGGTATAACAGGGTATTTAAGGTCTGCTGGGAATGTCTCATGTAACCCTTGGTCTGGGACGATTTCAACTCCCACATACAAATAGGAGAGATTTCTCAGATTCAGAGTAAAGCTTGAGACTTAAGTACCTTTTCCACTAGTGTCCACTCAGAGTAATTCACTATAGATTTTTAATGTCTGCTTGCTTGTACTTCCAGCTGCACTGAAAAAAACTAAGTCAGAGGACTGTGGAGCACTGATTGCTTAAGAGGTGATGCCACTAGTCCAAGGTTATATTAATAAGTAATATCTTTAATCATCAGATTATTTTATTCTGGGGCTATTGGGTATATAAGCACTATTATACTGTAAGGTAACACATATTGTTAGCAGGTTCTACTTTCTGGACATTCTAAGAATGACTAAACCTGCAGTTTACAAGGGGTCTAAAAGTCACGAGTGAAAATGTAATCAAATTGAATTAAAAAAAATAATCTAATTTTGTGCTAGCATACTGTAAAGGTATGCAAGTGAAAATGTTTTTGTTGTCATTTCCATTTTACAGTATGGTTCAAGCTCAGTGTTGTCTTTTTGTGGCCCCTTTTCTGTTAGGATACGGTTAATTAATGTTCGCATTTAAAAAGGCCCAAAGAGATTTGCTCACATTAGCAAATGAAGTGATCTCAATCTATTCATGTATTGATCTTTGAAGAGATCTTTTAAGTGTGCTGCTGGTCTGGCTGTTGCGTTCTGTTTACAGGCCATACTTACACAGCTTGCAATGCTTCCTGATTAATATGTGTTCATCTTAAAAAGGGTGTTGACTCATAGCTCCATTAAAGTCTCAGCCATGATGGGGTGATTTAAAAACAAGTCTTTGCTTTGTCTTTGTCTGGTCCCCCATCTCCACTCATATCTAAGCTAAATGATTAGCTGATCTCAGGTTCTTATAAGATCCATAGATTTTGCAATCAGTGTGGTCAGATTTATTTAACAGAATAAAGAAACAAAAATCTGAAAGCCAGGTCATCTTAGAAAGATAGATCTGATATTTATTTCATTCAGATATTTCATTTTTATTGTATCATTTTGAGATACAGTAGTTCATAGTAGCAAAACAAATTTAATGACATAAAGTGAGACGACCATTTTTGCAATCATTTTCTCAGAGCTTGTAGAATATGTTTCCTTGTAAATCAGATTTTTAGTATATATATTCTGCATGCAGGCATTTATGAGAAAATCCACCTTGTTTGCCTTTAAAGGCAAAAATTATCTAGCATGTTTTTGTAAAATTTGTTGCATCTGATTTGATGTTTTGGTTTTTTTTTTAACCGTAAAAAAATCCTGTCAAGCTTCTACCAGTTCACCTTATATTTGTTCAAATCCTAACATCTTTGTTCATCAGAAACAATTTTCAAATGTCTGAAAAAGCTAAACATAAATGTAAGAGCAGAGAGCACCCTTATTGTGAAAGCATATGGCGGCAAATTTGGAGGCACCTCATGTATACGTCCAGCAGATGGTATGTGAATGTTGAAAACAAAGTCTTACCCCCAGATTCCACATCCACTGCTCTGCCCCACTCACGTGTCCTGACATGACTTGCACAGTCATGTTAATCAAATAGAATTGTTCCACATCTACCGCTACTCCTCTGAACATCACCGTTAATGTACGTCTTCACCGTCCTTTGCCATCAAAATATGGAGCCAAGCTATTTTTTGCTCCCTCCGACCCGTTGGAAGCTGGCCAGTTTAAGATCCACAATTGCAATCATATCAAAACAGGAAAAAGAACATCTAGAAGATCTCATTTGTCAAAGTAAAATATGGTAACGACAGATTGGTAATTACAATTTGAGCATACTTTCACATATTCCTAAAGAAGATGTAAATTATTGGTACTTCAACAAACAAGGAAGCTGCTTTATCATCTCAACAAAATATTTATTTTAAGCTCAAAGGCTGAAAAAATGTGTCAAATCCAATCACAACATCTTCCAAGAGCAAATCTCACAAATTCAAAACAACCCTCTTATTGCAGGCATGAACAAAGAGATGCTTATTATGGAAGTGGGGAACAAACCCATTTTTTATGATCCTAGTTATCCCTATTACAAAGAGCCACAAAGAAAAGAAAATGTTTGAGCAGAAACTGCACATATGCTGGATGCTGATTTTCTTATTATGTCATAATAAATTAAGCATTGATTTCCTCATATTATGTTCCTATGAGTTAAAAATTATAATTTTGTGCATGCTCTCCTCAAGCTCCTATGTGGTCAAAGCAGAGCAAGATGGGAGGAACTGGGGAAGCTGTAGAAATTGCATTGCGCAGGTGATCTGGAATGGAGCGTAGCGGGGTAGTTACAAAGGATGTGGAATCTAGGGGTTATTGTCTGGATTAGGTTTGAACCAGTATCAGTGAACGCATTAAAACTTTCTTGGTTACCACAGAAAGAAGGGGGCCTGGATCCTTCTCTTGTTGTATTGTGTTGAAGGTGGTGCTGTACACACCAGGACAAAGACAAAATCATCAATCTAGTAAAAATAACATTGTATTATTAGTTACCAAAAATGTTAAAACTCTCTTGTTTTTTCTTCATTTTTGGTGAACATTTAGGTAGTGATGATTTTGGTGCCATCAGGGATAACAAGCAGTACTCGAGTTGAGGGGGGATGGAGGGGGGGTATCGGCATCCATCTTCTTGTAAAAATCTTGAAAATCATCCCCTTTCTTAAATGACCATCCCCCCATACCATCGCCTGTGCAAAATTTATATTTCTAAAATCTATACTTTAACAGTAATGGCAATAATATTGCCCTTTCAACATTTGGCGGGCTGTGGACTTTTGAGTAGCCAGAGCAAAATAATTAAAATCAAAAAAGTGCCCTACCATGACTATGAAGCTAATCCCAGTGGGAAAATGTGTCCTCTGCATTTGTCCCTAACTTTGTAGGGGCAGTGATAACTATTCGGGTATCATTCTTCCACTTCCTGAAGGACAAAAACTGCAATGAGCTTGGAAAAGTAAGTCATGATGAAGAAATTACCATCCTTACTAGGGTAACTGCTTGTGCAGTTACCAATTCAAAGAGGGTACCACCAAATAAAAGCCTCAGTTAGCTGTCACTCCGTAAAAATTCAAAAAATATCCACTGGACTTGGTTTCC